>NC_137689.1:6384961-6397461 GCF_963989245.1 Nansenia antarctica | reverse complement strand
TGTGTGTGTGTGTGTGTGTGTGTGTGTGTGTGTGTGTGGTGTGTGCAGTGTGTGTGTGTGGTGTGTGCGATGTGTGTGTGGTGTGTGTCCATTAACCCCAGGAGAGTCTCATAGAAAAGCAGCGACTGCACATCCAGGTCCCCTGACAGGAAATTACCTGCTGTCAATCACCTCGGGAACATCACACCACATTCTCTAATTTCCACAATTTATTTACACTCTGATATGGTCTATTTTTTCTTCTTTTTTTTTTTTTTACAACAATTATAAATGTCCGGAGCATTAATCACAATAATTATTCCAGCAGTAATGTGCTTTATTACCATCCTCTTGGCTTCGTTATTGCAGTAATTAATCGGTCTGTAATTCATGTCATTCCTTCTGTCATAAAATAAATAGTTAGAGCCGATTATAGAAGTGCTGTAAAACGGCAGTATACCAAATCAACTTTAAAGAGAGATCTTCTTGACATGTATATGGATCATTGACGATCAGCAGACAGAAGTTATGAAAACACGCAATTAGGGGCGAATTTGAGCCCCCTTCTCACTTTGAATTGTATCTCCTCTCTGCACCTTGGCTCTGAATGCTCTCCATCTCTGGGTTGCTGTGTTTACCGGGTGCCAGCGAGGGGCTGGTGAACTCACACAATGTCAGTGAGTGCGTATGCTGTTGCTCCGGCTCTCGCAGGCTTAGCCATGAGTTACGATGCACAAACACTAGAGCTAGCTACTTTGTTAGTATTATCCTAAACGATACGGCAGCAGTACCCTTAGAGCCAGCCAGCGAGCATCCTGGCCATCCTATAAAACAAGCCAGGGACCATCCAGCAGGGAGGTAAACATTGGAATGGAATATGTAGCCTAAAGCATTTAAAAATCAGGAACGTGAGTGAATCTGACTGACAATGAGAGAAGCACAAGATCAGGATCAATCATTATATTCTGAACTATAAAAGAAAACCTTTATCGATCAACTAGGCTAGCATGAAGATTTTCATGGCTGCTTTTCAGTTCTGAGTGTATGGATTTTGGTGTTTGATGATTGTGTCAACTCTCATTTTATGACTATCATAGTGTCATACTCCACATCAACAACTCATGGCTCCCACTTCATAGCTACTCATATAGCATACAGGCCACTTCATAGCTACTCATAGCATACAGGCCACTTCATAGCTACTCATATATACCTAACCTACCTCTCTATTCTTCTGCATATTGTATCTATCATGTTGCAGGGACTTGCGGTCAGGGGAGGCAGAGGCAAAAGTAAAAATATGTATATATGGGAAAGTGTTTTGACTGTCACTGAAGTGTGTCCAAACTTTTGGCTGCTACTGTGTGTATATATATATATATATATATATATATATATATATATATATATAAATGACAGGAATCATACAGAAATGACATTTATAACACAGATAAGTGGACCATTTTACAAATGTCATCACCAATCTATGTTAGAAATGTCATTTCTGTATGATTCCAGTAATTTTTTATGGTCATAATCGCCACATTTGCGGAGCTACAAATACAACTTGCATCTTAGCTAGCTCAAAAAAAACACAGGGAGTGATCAACAATGGCAGAGACCAATTCCTGAGATTAAGGACCTACTTTAAAACGAAGGGACGGAAAATAACACTTAGGGTTTTCAAAAGGTAAGACCATGCAATATAGATTTCCATTGTGTTGTGTTGAAGGAGACGAATAGTGGAACTGCATTTACCTATCAAACGTGAATCGAATACATAATGGTAAATGGACTGCACTTATATAGTGCCTTTTTTGCTGCTCCAAAGCTGCTCCAAAGCGCTTTACAACGGCCTCTCATTCACCCATTCACACACACATTCACACACCGATGGCGGCAAGCTGCCATGCAAGGCGCCGGCCCGCTCACTGGGAGCAATTTTGGGGTTCAGTGTCTTGCCCAAGGACACTTCGACATGTGGCCAGCCGGGGCTCGAACCGCCAATCTGCCAACCTTGTGATCATTAGACGACAACTCTACCTCCTGCGACACAGCCGCCTACGTAAGTTACCTGTACACGTGTGCCAACAATGCCGATATGAAATATGAAACATGCCGTCGCCAATAGTATTGTGCAACCTGCCAATTGAATGGTGAGTTTAAGAAACCTCTATCGGGTTCATATGTGTGTAAACCTGGCTCTGATACTAGCCAGTACCTCCACAAACATTGACCCCCCCCCCCCCCCTCTCTCTCTCTCTCTCTCTTTCTCTTTCATCATTGACGCACAGCACTGAGAGAAATTGACTGAAGCTGTAGGAGGCCTGGGGATATTGCCAGGAATCCCTGGGGATCGGGATTCCTTGAATCCCAATCACATTGTCAGAGTTAACGAACCCCAACACTGCCTGTTGGTGATACACTGACTGCCCCCCCGCCCCCCCCAGTCCTGCGCCTCTGTTGATCAATAAGGGAAGACATCAGAATCAACACACAGGAACTGCATCTGTGCTGCTGCATGTTAATAAAGATTTACAAAACAAGAGGGAGCCTATCAAACGCACTACCCAATTATGACTGCTGGAATAGTTTACTACAGCCAATTATTGCTGAGACATCTATTTCATGTGTCCATCGTTAAACGCTGGTGAATAAGCTGATCTAATTGGCTTGGTTTGAATATTATTATGAGAGTTAAGGGATCTATCTTGAAACAGTTAACAACACAGTATCCGTTCATATAGGTTGACAGCATTGCTGAAACTTATTAAGGGGATAATTAGTTAACCTTTCCTCTTCATCACATAATCAGCATCTAGTCAATCAAGCAGCTTAAAGTCAGGTGCCATGCAGGATGTGATGGTTAGTATCTTCATCTCGGTTCCTTGATGTTAATATCTTCTGACATTTTCAAGTTTTGCCAATGAATGTCATAATATATGGGCTTGCATTCACATTTTATAGGCTGGTACATGGTAAAAAAAAATAAAAAGAATAAAATAAAAATGGTAGGGAATTATACAGGCAACATTAACACATTAACACATGCAGATGTTATGATGTATATGATATGATGGTGTGATATGATTACAGCACTCACAGTTATTTACAGTAGTACCCAACAACAATAAACAACAGAACTGCAATCGCTGCACCTGTCAACTTATCCACCGATCTGACGATTCTCCTTTATGCGCCGTCCGTTATGTTGTCAATCACTACAAGAACTTCCCAAATGCATTATGACAGCGATGACAAAACAGAGACAACAGACACAGACTGATCGGTGATATTGGCAAATGATATTCGGCTCACATTACGCACATTACGCGCTGCTTACCTGTCATCGTAACTCCATCGGCTGTAAGACATACTCCTGTTGCCGCCGACTCCCTCCATGACTTCCCCTGGCCTGGACTGGTGTTAAGATATTAGAATAACGGGTTCAATGTGACAGGGGAAAAGCAAACCTTTTGTTTTAGGTGTTCCGCCGATACGCCACTGATAATGTTCTGGTCGTGTTGTGTATTCGCAAGAGGGACGGCGGCAGAATAAAACTATCACCTTCTTCTTCCCAGACGACTTAAGATGTGAGGCACATATATTTTTGGTCTAGAATTCATATTGCATCGGGCTGTACCATGTGGAGTAGTGTGAAGGGAAACGGGTAGGGGGGCGCGTAAATTGGAGTGACAAAATATGTCAGTGCAGCAGGGGGGGGTTGCATCCAATTACATGTCGTTATTTCTTTGCATTCACATCAAAATAAGGTCAGAAAAACAGATATGTGCAGCTGCATATTGCTGGAAGGACGTATATCATCTCTATCCTGTAGATGAGATGTTCCTCTGAAGAGATGTGGCAGGTTGGTCTACCCCCCCGACAGCTGATTTAGTGAAAGTGTACAACAACAGCATTGATTGAATTGTCTGATCTGTCTCCATTTGTCATTAGACATGCCATTCATGTATTCATCAGTATTGTATTATCGATGGCACTGGTACTGAACTGAATCACAATGGAATGATAATAGCCTACTATTAATGCATGTTGTCGCATACAGCTGAGTGCATTAAAAACTGAAAAACAAACAATACACTGAAAACTAGTTTTTAGTATAAACATTTTTTAGTATGTAGGCCACTCGAAGGGAAAATGTATGAATACACATTCATGAATCTTTCTGATGCACTAGGCAAAATTGACTATATTATAGGCATATCGTCATGGAAAAGTAAAGCCATCATTCTTTCCCATAACCTGGGGAGGAATGCCCCCTGTAATCCTAACGATTTAGTCTGCTTTGGTTGTGTTTGGGGGTGGGGGGGGGGGGGTTGGTGTCTTGCTCTTTCTCTACAATCACCGAACACTTTATTAGATTTATCCATCTCATTCATGGAGGTGGTGTAATGGTGTGGGGAGTGTTTTCTTGGCCCACTTTGGGCCTGTTAAAACCAATCAATCATCTCTTGAATGCCACAGCCTATTTGAGTATTGTTGCTGACCATGTGCATCCCTTCATGGCCACACTGTACCCATCTTCTAATGGCTACTTCCAACATGATTATGAATGCACCATGTCCCAAAGCAAAAGTTGTCTCAAACTGTTGACAATGAGTTCAGTGTTCTTCAGTGGCCTTCCCAGTCACCAGATCGGAATCCAATATGGCAATCCACCTTTGCCATGTGGTAGAACGGGAGATTCACAGCTTGTAAAAAAATTCACTTTTGTGAAAATGTGTGATGCAATCATGTCATCATGGACCAGAAATCTCAAAGGAATGCTTCCAACATCTTGTGCAACATCAATGCCACAAAGAATTCAGACATTTCTGAGAGCGAAAGGGAGGCCCTAGCACGCAGTATCACTATAGTGTTCCTAATAAAATGTTAATCGAGTTTATATCCTGTATTGAATGTATTGAAAGCTCAGATAAAGGAAGAATGGTATGAATGCACCTCAGAGTTCACTCAGCGATAGCATCAATATGTAAAAGCCAGCTGACGGGTATGTTGTGGTGGTGGAGGAGCAGTTCGAACTGGAATGGAATGATATAGCCTATAGTCTGTCCCTGGCCAAACCCAAACGATATAATTTGACGATATCATTTCTTTCTAACAGCTCAGCCGTTCGGACTGAAAGAGAGTGTGCAAATGAATAAAGGGGTCCCACATTATGAGGTTACAAAGAAAGTTCCACACAAAGCAGTCTGTCAGAGACAAGAATGAGGTAAATACGTCTTAATGGTCATCTGGGCCAGATTTCTCAAGCAGCTGGTTTGGATGCCTGCCTTCCGGACTGTGACTTTGTGCCAAAATGCAAAACAGAAAAATCTTTCAGTCAGTGAGACATTGAGGATGAACCACGATTCGCCTAGGAAGTGTGCATGGGTGGGTGGGCGCTGCTCTGTCCTGCCAACCCCCCCCCCCCCCCCAAACCCCCACCCACCCCCCCCACCCCTAGTGTCAAGGGATATAAACCGCTATGTGGGGGTGGCGGCGGCGGACCTTGGCAGTTGAAATAGGGGTCCCTCAGACTCCGAGACGTGGCCAACCCAAGCCCCAGCTCAATAGACAAAGGCGCGGACTCCCTGCCGACCGAGCCAAGGAGCACAAGACAGACCACAAGAGTAAAAGAGTCGTGGTATGAAAAAACAAATATATATATAAAAAAAAGACAGGAGGCAGCTGGGAAAGGGTTTGGTTTCAACCGACTACGGTTTGAGATTTGAATATGTGATTTGAATGTTCCACGAATTCTCTCCAAATCTGCCTCTATCTGACACTACTCAGGATGAATGATAATGACGGTTGGTGTGAACAAGGTGGATTATTCTGGTGTCTTTTGTGAAATGAGTCTGTGGGTTGTTGGAGGAGGCGAGCAAGGGACTACTTGCAAGAGAGCCACTTACACATTCAAATTATCCTTCGAAATGATTACATCTGAGTCATCGTATGCCAAATGGGATAACAAGCATTCCAGATGGTCCCTGCCTTTAGTGCTTTCTCTGATGTTGCTCTTTTTTAAAATCGGTAATTGTGAAGATGAGGAGGAGTGAAAGTGAAGCCAAAACACTGGGAGTGTCTTTAGCAGACATCATCAGTTACCGTCGTGGCAATTTGATGACTGTTCGAAGGCACTCTCTGATGTATAGGTTCTCTCTATCATGTCTGAGGAGAAGAAAAATGAAAGAAAAGGTATAGAAAGGATTTGATGTGTAGAGATGGGTAGAGAGAGAGAGAGATGGAGAGAGAGAGAGAGAGAGATGGTGGTAGAGAGAGAGAGATGGTGGTAGAGAGAGAGAGAGAGATGGGGATAGAGAGAGAGAGAGAGAGAGATGGGGATAGAGAGAGAGAGAGAGAGAGAGAGAGAGAGAGATGGAGATAGAGAGAGAGAGATGTGGGGATAGATAGAGAGAGAGAGAGATGGGGATAGATAGAGAGAGAGAGATGGAGAGAGAAATGGGGATAGAGAGAGAGAGAGAGAGATGGAGAGAGAAATGGGGATAGAGAGAGAGAGAGAGAGATGGAGAGAGAAATGGGGATAGAGAGAGAGAGAAATGGGGATAGAGAGAGAGAGAAATGGGGATAGAGAGAGAGAGAAATGGGGATAGAGAGAGAGAGAGAGAGACAGAGAGAGAGGGAGAGCGAGAGTGAGAGAGAGAGAGAGATGGGGATAGATAGAGAGAGAGAGAGATGGGGATAGATAGAGAGAGAGAGAGAGATGGAGAGAGATGGAGATAGAGAGAGAGATGTGGGGATAGATAGAGAGAGAGAGATGGGGATAGATAGAGAGAGAGAGAGAGAGATGGAGAGAGAGAGAGAAATGGGGATAGAGAGAGAGAGAGAGATGGGGATAGAGAGAGAGAGAGAAATGGGGATAGAGAGAGAAAGAGAGTGATGACATTTTGTGAGATGAAGGGATATAGTAATACGTACAGTGTGTCTCTGCCTAAAGCGACTACTATGAAACCATACGTTCTTCATTTGCATGATTTGACTGACAGCAGGTCTGACATGGTCTTCATTCTTCTGGGTGAAAGGATGGTAATAGCCTGGTCGTTTAGCAGAGCGGCAATAATAAAAACTCATTACTACAGCAGCTGAGGATATTGAGGCCATCCCTTTCTGTGTGTAGCCTTCCCTTCTTCCTTTCTTCCCTCTCTACTCTCTCATTTATGCTGGAGCTCACTCTCTCTCCCTCTGTGTGTGTGCGTGTGTGTGTGTGTGAGTGAGATAGAGAGAGAGAGAGAGAGAGAGAGAGAGACAGTGAGCTACGTGAGTTTTTGAATATGATATGAATTTGGAAAATACCTGCCAAATAACAGTGTTTAACTAAGCGTGTGTACCTCTGTTATAATAGAGCCCCTGAGGACCAATCACACCAGACTGGCCGTTCTCTGGTGAGATGAACTGGCTTTGATTGGTTCTGTGTTATTGAATTGTCTAAGATTCCCCCCCCCCCTCCTCTGAAATATCCATGTTCTCCCCTCCACAACCCAAGAATAAATTCTCCCTCTCAATGTCTCTCTCCTGCCCTCTCCCAACCCCTAGCATAGCTGCTTCTCTGAGGACCTACAGTACTGTACTGTGTGTGTGTGTGTGTGTGTGTGTGTGTGTGTGTGTGTGTGTGTGTGCGTGTGCGTGTGCGTGTGCGTGTGTGTGTGTGTGTGTGCGTGCGTGCCTGTGTGTGTGTGAGTGCGTGACATACCGAGTGGAATGTGAATGATTGACTGACCGCCAAATGGAGAGAGTGTATCATATGTAGGCTAGTGCTCCAGTAGGCTAACCTTATCTCTCGCTGGCCATACTTACACATACAACCACTCGCTGTATCAAAGCAACAGCGACAAGGAGCCACCGCTAGGCAGAACGAACAAGGTGACAGTGCATCTTATACATCCTCTTCTCCCCCCTCCTCCACTCCCCCCTCCTGTCTCTCTCTCCCCCCCCCCTTCGTCGCTCTATGGATATGATCAAAGCTAGGGAGAGAGGAAGTAAGGGTCCGCACAGCCAATTGAGACACATATCTCCACAGCTTTTCATGCATTATTGATTCGGGATGGTGGAAACAGAATGAGTCTCCAGAGCCTCGACTGTCATACCACGGCTTCCTGCTCAAAGCTCTGGCTCATTCCTGCAGACGAAGATGCAGCAGCACCGAATCAGAATGTACGAATTAATCAGATTCACTTTTGAAATCTATATCCTCTGTGGTAATTTTTTTTGAGCCATTACAAATTAAAACCCCCAACTCTCGGGGTATATAAATAAAATACCACTGAAGATGATCTGAGGGAGGATTTTTCGAAATACAACGGTAGATTCAGATGGTTCTGCCAGTGACAAACTGACAAACTGACTTTCTGTTACACAGACTTTCGACAGCTAAAAGACAGTTAAGTTCAACCTAGGTTTCTTAATCTGCTGATGAAGACAGAGACTTTCAGATGACCTTTCAGATGACCTCCTGTGTACCTCCCCATGTAGACTTAACATCGACACTCATTCACAAGATTATATACATGGCTCCCTTCTGAGTATCAGAGCAGTTAGGCCTTATCGTACCAGACATAACACGACTGCAAAGTCAGGTCAAACGGTAATCATATCTCGACGGCTTCAACTGTGATGATTTTGGCTTTGAACAAGCTCTTCAAACTTTTATCGTCCGCCACCGTAACACTACACTAGATGACTCACACGCCAAGTCAAGGCCACGGACAACACACAAAATGTAGGAATTATCTTCGAGGGTTATTTTCTAAACCAAATCGCTCCTTCGGCCTGTGTGTTGATTTATGAGAGGATCTTCAGGGTGCTATGGCAACACCACCCCGTGTCCAACAGCAATCTTCTGGAGAGTTCTGTGCTACATACCGGAGGCAGCCAATGAGATCGTGGCACTGTTAAAATGCAGGGCTGACCCCCATCTTGAAGCAGCAATGATGGAGGAGGCTGTTAGAACATGACCTTGACCGGGGTCAGCCAGGGCTCACGGCCAGGGCAGAACGCTTCCCTCACATGTACAGTAAGGGTCACAACCTGACGCTTGACCCCTGACCTTCATGACATGAATGAGAAAGAGTGACAGCATGATTGTTTCTGGTGAGGATAGTATGAGAGGTCTGTATTCAAGATTAAACCGGGATGTGTTTTATCCCAATGCAGCATTACGGCATTTCGTTGTCTGGTACTTGTACTCGGCAATGACAATAAAGTTGAATCTAATCTAATCTAATTTAGGAAACAATTATGGTGTATGAGCCAAGGGAATGGGTGCAAATTAATATACGTGTATGCCACAATAGCTGTTAAGTGATCATGATTTTTTTAACAAAACATACAGCAGAAGTTAATCTCCGTACAGGATTTAAAAACAAAAAAGAATCTCTATAATAGTTGGCGGAATCACATATTTTATTATGGCATCAGAAGCTATACATGGGGCAAAGGGGGTAATGGACATGAAAATATAATAATAATAAGTCAGAAATAATATGACTTGGATGTACAGAATATCTACCATAAGGGGGGATGTTGTGGTATTGTCAGACTCGCCAATCAGTGGAATATTGTTTCTGTGAGCCACATCTACAACCTAGAGGAGAGGGTGAGCGTGTGTTCTATCCTGCTAGGAAGGCAGGTAGAGAGAGAGGAGGTTCTTTTCCGACACACAATGACTGCGTTTACATGCACACAATATTCCCATTAAGGTGTTTACATGTCACAATATTCCGATTCAACCAGGCATAGCTATGCCAGGGGTCTTAATCGGAATATTGCCGGATCAGAATATGGCCGTAATCGGGTTCGGTATGTGTTTACATGACTCTCTTACATGACTATTGAGCATATTCCGATTAATACAGGAATATGGTGTGCATGTAAACGCAGTCATCGATTCATATTTTGCAGTGCTAGGTGCTGAAGGACTGTCAACTCAAGGCCAAGGAATCGCCGTCACCAAACCACCAGAGGAGGAGATCTGGTCTCTCCACCACGGTTTGATAAAAAATGTAGCGAATATAGACCTACAGTTAAAAAAACAAGGTAAGACGCTTACATATTCCTCTTTACATAATAGACACAGGCGTGCCTGCCTGCGTGAGAGCTTATTCACTTACAAAAATATAAAAATACTTGTCAACTAGTTTGATAAGAAAATAATGTATAAAAGTATATAGTAGAAACATTTAATCCAAAGTCCATCAAGGAATCACTTCCACGTTTTGTATTTTTGTCTTATTATAGAGGATGATATATAACAAAACACTGCGAGAGTTCATTTGTATTCCTTCACCAGAAATACACTAAGAGGAAGAGGAAGAGAAAGCTAGATGGTTAATTGTCTTAGTGGTGATGATGTGAACAGTGAAGGTGAGGGGGTCAGGTGACTCTCCTGTCTGCCAGCATCACCACCTGGGGTTGTCATGGAGACGACTCTCAACCAAGCTCAAGAATACCACACCTTGAAAACACTTGGGACAGAATCTCCTAGAATAATTGAAGGATTATGTGACAGTTTACCAACCGTATCATTGGAATGATGTAACCCTAGTGTGCACAGTTCCTCTTTCTACTTGACCATGATGTTACGATTATCCAACACGACTTTCAGAACACACATTTGTGTATATTGATCTTACACAGATTGGAGAAAGTGAACATTTATGAAATGTGACACATTCTAATGCTTTGGTCCTCATATCGGGATGTAATGATCAGACTTTTCTTTCGAAAAATGTGAATACATTTCCGCGTTGTTGAAAATCAACGACACGTCGCTAGTCAACTAACACAGCTTGTTTTGTGAGCTTGCTAACAATGTAAAGTAGTGTTGTAGTTAACTAGGTAGCAGTGGGGATTACTCACCCAATCCGTTGCGTTGTTGCAGTATTTTGGCTTGACTAGCGAGTTTGTGTCGTGATTCTCAACAACGTTGAAACGTAGTTCCGTGTTTCAAAAGAAAAGTCAGAACATTTTTGATTGGTTACCAACATGCGGACCAAACGATCACACTACTGTGTCACAAATGTGTTTGATATAATACTGTATCATAATCATTTTCAGTTAGGAACTTGAAATAGTAGTCATGGTCAGTGCACTGCGCTTGACAAAGGTTAAAAAAGGAGTTAAAAGTTTTTAATTCTGATTTAGGCCAACCTGCCTCTGAGATAGACAGCAACAGGTTAAGAGTCAGAGAAAGGCAAGACTTGAACAACTTGGCTAGATAAATAAAACTGATGGCTTGATATCAATGGAATTGGAAATAAAGCCTTACAAAGCAAATACAGTAGCCATGTTTGTATCTGGCCAGAGCAGGGTCCATAGACATAGAAATGGATCGCTGCCCACGTCGGAAAGTTAAGGTCATAACTTCTAGGCATATAAAGGGCTATCTAGGTATATACTGTACATACTTGTATACATTTATGTTCATATTATGTCAAACCAAAACTCATCAATATCTCACACACTGTACTGTGGCGATTTAATAAGTCGTTAGAAATGCGCTTTTTCAAAATCACAACAAATGTCACTTATGTACAGTAGCGGTTTAGCACATGGAAGTAAAAACAGATATGGCACGACATACACAAAGCTTTCGCGACGTCGTCTCGTTATCGCGACGAGTCACTGGGAACTAAAAAAAACCCTCTCTCTTTGACATTCTGGATAGATAGATATTTCTCATTCAATCTCGGCAAAAAAGTACAAATGTCACAACAAGGCAAGAAAAAGTCCTTCGGGATACAAACAATTATATCGTTTAGCTGATTTTTTTTTTTTAAAAGGCAATGTTTAGTGTTTAGGACTCATGAATTGGATTATGTTGAAAGGTAAGAGTGGTGGTGTTTTTATTTTTTTTGTTTTTAAGATTTGGTGTGTTTGGTGTCAGTTGTTGTTTCTTCTTGATGTGAAGTCCAGGGGGAGGAGGGGGGGGGAGAGCAGCGGTCCCTGGCGGTGGCCACCACAGGAGTGGCTGTCTGGAGTCATCATGCACGTGGAGAAGGCAGCGGTCAGTCATCGACACAGGGTGTGATGTCAGGCAAAAGGGGGCGGGACTTGGGGGGGGCGGGCGGGACTGGTGACAGTAGCTGGGGGTTGAGTGACAGTGATAAGGCCCACTCAGACGATCACACAGTGGCAGCCACTCTTGTCCTTCTCTTTTCGCGTGGGCTCCGGCGACGGGGGGCATTCCTGCTCCTGGAATTTCCTGTGAGGTGAGAAGAGGCCTTGTTCAACCTTAGTCAACCTTATTCAACCTTATTCAACCTTAGTCAACCTTATTCAACCACAGAGGAAGATGTGAGGTGAGAGAGGCCTTGTTCAACCTTATTCAACCTTAGTCAACCTTATTCAACCACAGAGGAAGAGGGATTCCAGGAAATGTAATGTAACAAAAGTCAAAACGCATTTTAGTCAGACTCTCTCTAATTATATGACAGAAACATGTTCAGTATCCTATCGAGAGTGTTGTTTTCTCACAGGATATGGACTTTAAGATCGGATTT
>NC_137689.1:6372461-6377461 GCF_963989245.1 Nansenia antarctica | reverse complement strand
TGCATAAAATGAGAATGCAGCCTCACCAAATCTCTTCTTTTGTACATGTGGTACACAGAGAAAACCAGCGTCAGAAGTCCTGAGAGCTCTATTAGGCTGATATGCTAGCAGATGACAGCATATGTACGACTTCTTCCTACACGAGGCTCTGATTGTGGCTTCCTCTGTCCCCCATATGTGTGAGCTGGTCGCCTTAGTAACCAAAAGAAGAAGGAGAAGCTGTGGATTTTTCACATATTTCCCATGTTTTCAAGACCTCTCCCCTGGGACTGGTTAAGTAGTGACAGCTGAGACCTATTTACAAAGCTATGTCCCTTTACCAAACCAACTGACTTTACAAAGCTATGGTCCTATACCAAACCAACAGACTTTACAAAGCTACGTCCCTATACCAAACCAACAGACTTTACAAAGCTACGTCCCTATACCAAACCAACTGACTTTGTCCTATACCAAACCGACTCTGGCCATGGGCTGGTTGGTTGGTTGGTTGGTTATGAGGCTGCTGGACACAATACACATTCAAATTGGTAAGATAAGAAACAGACAGGTGATTTTGTTTTATATGAACGCCATCGTGTTTCCTTTCACTTTGCATCGTGTGACAGGTGGGGGGAACAATTCACTTGGTAGTCGATTAAAACAAGATAATTTTAATCTTATTGAATCACGGTACATTGGTGGTGTGGTGTCTCTCCCTGGCTGAACATTCAGTATCTTTCAGCGTCAGTTCTTTAGTTCTTTCTCCTTCTACCGACTCGTCTTCTCTCTCACTGGTGTACACGTTTTGTCTCTCTCTCCTAAGACACACAAAGGGTTTCACTTTTCACAGCGTCCCCTCCTCTCCTGCACGTCTCTCCTCTCTGTATGAGGGGCACGCTGGCCTCCATCACGTCCACCACTCTCACCGCTGTTAAATAATTCATCGGCGGGCCGGCCGTGCATGTGCAGCCAGCCAGCTCCACCACACTACACTGTCCATGTGGCTACAGAGAGGGAGGGAGGGGGGGGGGGGAGAGGGAGGGAGAGGGAGAGAGAGGGAGAAAGAGAGAGAGAGTCTACCTACAGAGAGAGAGAAAGAAAGAGAGAGACAATCTACCTGCAGAGAGAGAGAGAGAGTCTACCAGCAGAGTCTACCTGCAGAGAGAGAGAGAGGGAGAGAGAGAGTCTACCTGCAGAGAGAGAGAGAAAGAAAGAGAGAGTCTACCTGCATAGTCTACCTGCAGAGAGAGAGAGAGAGGGAGAGAGAGAGAGAGTCTACCTGCAGAGAGAGAAAGAAAGAAAGAGAGAGTCTACCTGCATAGTCTACCTGCAGAGAGAGAGAGAGAGAGAGAGAGGGAGAGAGAGAGAGAGAGTCTACCTGCAGAGAGAGAAAGAAAGAAAGAGAGAGTCTACCAGCATAGTCTACCTGCAGAGAGAGAGAGAGAGAGAGAGAGAGAGGGAGAGAGAGAGTCTACCTGCAGAGAGAGAGAGAAAGAAAGAGAGAGTCTACCTGCATAGTCTACCTGCAGAGAGAGAGAGAGAGAGAGAGAGGGAGAGAGAGAGAGAGTCTACCTGCAGAGAGAGAAAGAAAGAAAGAGAGAGTCTACCAGCAGAGTCTACCTGCAGAGAGAGAGAGAGAGAGAGAGGGAGAGAGAGAGAGAGTCTACCTGCAGAGAGAGAGAGAAAGAAAGAGAGAGTCTACCTGCATAGTCTACCTGCAGAGAGAGAGAGAGACAGAGAGAGAAAGAGAGAGTCAGGGAGGGAGAGAGAGAGAGAGAGTCTACCTGCAGAGAGAGAGAGAGAGAGAGACAGAGAGAGGGACAGAGAGAGACAGAGAGAGAGACAGAGAGAGAGACAGAGAGAGAGACAGAGAGAGAGAGAGAGAGAGAGGGGGAGAGAGAGAGAGAGACAGAGAGAGAGAGAGAGGGACCTCAGTTCCTGTCACTACATTACTACACCTCAGGCCTCTCTACACACTCCATCTCCCCTCTGCCTCCACACACACAGTCTCCACGGTCTACCAGCGTCTCTCCTCTCCTCTCCTCTCCTCTCCTCTCCTCTCTGCCAGTCAGCAGAGCCCTGCCAGCTACTGAGCTGGTTCCCAGCAGTGATGAGGCATCAGCAGGGACAGCGGGAAGGACCTAGCTAGCGGGCTAACTAGTGTAGCGGTAACGTCACCGTGCTGCCGTGACTCAGCGAGCGCGTGTTTGCCCAGAAACACTGGCGGCGGTGGTGACGTAAGTGTTTCTTAGCCGGCAGAGCACCGAGTCATATGTCTGATTGATCACCGTACGGCTTCCTGGGAGACTGGGGACGTCAGCCATTAGCTTAGCGCCATATTCATCAGGGTCAGACTCTGGGCTGCCTGCAGCTAGCGAGCCAAGGTTCTGTTGTTGCTAAGCACCCATAGCAACGTATGGGGACAGATATCCAACTGACAACAACAAACAAACAAAGGTTAAAAGGGAGAAAGAAAGATTTGGACGACAGGATGTGGTCGTGTGTTGAGACTGTAAAGAAGTTATCTGGATAGACGGAGGGATAGAGAGTCAGACGTGTTCCCATGACCACCTGGGAAAACCTTCCGTTGCCTTGACAACAGAGGACAGCCCGTCGCTGCTGCCCAGATGGCGGACGGACAGGGTGCGGAGCGGTCAGTAGGCCGTCTGCGACACAGAGGTCTGGCTGGACTCACACACACTTTCGTGCACACGCACACACACACACACACACACATACACAGTGTACACACATACACACACACACAGTGTAGATACACATACACACACACACACACACACACACACAGACACACACACGCACGCATACACACACACACAGTGTACATACACATACACACACACACACAGTGTTCATAGTACACACACACAGTACACACTCACGCACACACAAACACACCCACTCATACTCACACACGCACACTCACACACGCACACGCACACACACACACACTCACACTCACACACCCTCACACACACACTCACACTCACTCACTCACACACACACACACACACACACACAAACACACACACACACACCCATTGACCCCCCCACAGTGCCCTCTCTCTGTGCGTGAGCAGAGGCCTTCAGCGACCTTCCGCCTCACCTCCACACAGATGCCACTGGGACATGAACAACACTCCCCGCTCACACTTCTGACATGCAGATAGGCCCCTCCCCCTCTCAGGTGGATCAACCAATCACTGCCCTGACTGCCTTGTTCCTATCCTTCAAGGAGAAGGAGAAAAGCCCAGCTCAGCAGTATCTTGTGAGGTTAAATCCCTCTTTAACGGAACAGAGTGCTCATGCAGTCTGACACATTCCACTTTGCATGGAGCTGTACACACACACACACACACACACACACAAAACCCTTCCATGAGTTACCTCCCATCCAGAGAGCACTGGTTATACAACTGTAGACACGTTCTACATACGGGCATCAGAGAGAGATGGAGAGTGTGTGTGTGTCTGTGTGTACGTGTGTGTGTGTATGTATGCGTATGTACACTGTGTGTGCACGCGTGTGTGTGTATGTACACTGTGTGTGCTCGTGTGTGTGTGTGTGTGTGTGTGTGTGTGTGTGTGTGTGTGTGTATGTACACTGTGTGTGTATATTGTGACGGGCTGTGTGGGCTGCTGTCTGTGGGTCTCTCTCTCTCTCAGAAGCAGACACAACATCCAACACTCACACATACACGCATCCACTCTCTCACACTACTGGTTACTGGTGGACACGCCTCATTCCTGTTCTGTGAGTAAGAAATATGATGTTCCTTAATTGATTCTGACGCGTGGTCTCCCCTGTTTGTCTTGATCCAGGAGCCTGGGTCATGGCAGTATGTACACTGTGTGTGTGTGTGTGTGTGTATGTACACTGTGTGTGTGTGTGTGTGTGTGTGTATGTACACTGTGTGTGTGTGTGTGTGTATGTACACTGTGTGTGTGTGGGGGCCTGGCCCAAGCGGCCTCTGCTGCCGCACTGCATTGTGGGAGAGGAGGAAAGGGCCTGGCTCCTGTGGAAGGGGGCCTAGCAGAGCTCTGCCCCCGCGGCCCCCGCTCCCTCCCTCCCTCCTCCCTCCCTCCTCCCTCCATCCTACGGCCCTGCAGGAAGGAAACTCTACGCCCTGGGGCAGCCGGCCCCTCCCCGCCGACGGCCCTCTGGGTGGCGGTGATGTCACAGAGGAGAATTCCCCTACCCCACCTCCCTCCTCCCTCCTCCTCCCTTCCTCCCTCCTGACTCCAGCTCTCAAGTCCCACTGCCACTCGTTTCCACTTCAGCGTTCCAGCTATACACCCCCTCACCCTCTCTCTCTCTCCCTCTCTCTCCCCCTCTCTCTCTCTCTCTTCCCCCATCTTCTCCCCTCTCCCTCTCTCCCCCACCCTCTTCCCCTCTCTCTCTCCCCCACCCTCTCTCTCTCCCCCACCCTCTCTCTCTCTCTCTCCCTCCCTCTCTCTCTCTCTCCCTCCCTCTCCCCCACCCTCTCCCTCTCTCTCTCCCTCTCTCTCTCCCTCTCCCACTCCGACACATTCACACCATGAACACATTTAAGGGTCTGTTTACCCTCTAGAGAGAGAGAGAGAGAGAGGGGGGGGGGCATGGATCACTGTGCAGCTGCAGAAACACAGTGTACACTACGAGCAGGGGGGGGGGAGTCCGTTGTCTGGCTAGGCTAAGTCGCCGGCTGCTAGCCTAGCCTAGTAAAAAAAAAAAAAAGAGAGAGAGAGAGAGAGAGAGAGAGAGAGAGAGAGAGAGAGAGAGAGGGA
This sequence comes from Nansenia antarctica, assembly GCF_963989245.1. Lineage (NCBI taxonomy): Eukaryota > Metazoa > Chordata > Actinopteri > Argentiniformes > Microstomatidae > Nansenia > Nansenia antarctica. Next base: position 6,372,691 of record NC_137689.1, on the reverse strand, counting down.
GGGAGAGAGAGAGAGAGTGAGAGAGAGAGAGGCAGTCGAACGGAAAACAGATCCTCGTTGCGCTTACGACTGCCGGCTGGGCTGGCTGGCAAGCTTCATCCGCACCAGAGGGAAAACAAGGATACGTGTAGGCGTGCAATAAAGGCCCTGCTAACACCATGCACCCACTTCCTCCACAACCACCACACAAACAGCTTACAGCCGGCTAAATATAGCCCTCCCTCTCGTCT
>NC_137689.1:6342524-6372261 GCF_963989245.1 Nansenia antarctica | reverse complement strand
AAAGGAAAAAGAAACACATTTTGGAAAAAGCATAGATGCATAAAATCACAAGAAGATAAGGAGCTGGTTTACATCAATAGAGGCTATGTACACAATCCACTGTACTATACTGCACAGATAGTCAACTAGGGTTGTCATATTGCACAAGAAAAGTATTTTTTCACACAGACAAACAAGAGAGAGAGAGAGACAGAGAGGAGAGAGAAACACAGAGCGAGACAGCAAGAGAGAGGGAGAGGGAGAGAGAAACAAAAAGAGAGAGAGAGAAACAAAGAGAGAGGTAGAGAGAGAGAGAGAAACAGAGAGAGAGAGAGTGAGAGAGAGGGAGAGAGAGAAACAAAGAGAGAGAGATAGAGAGAGAGAGAGAAACAAGAGAGCGAGACAGCAAGCAAGCCAAGAGAGATAGGGAGAGAGAAACGAGAGAGAGAGAGAGAGTGCCAGTGAGGCATCATCACGTGACAGGGTTGTCACTCACCTCCCTCTGTCAGTGACAGAGAAGACCAGCAGGAAGCCCTCTCCTGTCCTCATGTATTGTTCTCTCATGGCTCCGAACTCTTCCTGCCCCGCCGTGTCCAGGACTGACACACACAGGACCGTTAGTCACTCACACACACACACACACACACACACACACACACACACACACACACATAGGCGCGCGCACACACACACACACACGCACGCGAGCACACACAGGCGCGCACACACATACGCACACATGCACGCAAGCGTGCACGCACACACACAGACACGCACACACACCACACACACACTCACACACACGCATGCACACACACACACAGACACGTACACACACACACACAGACATGCACACGCGCACGCACACACATGCACACGCAAGCCTGTGCACACATTCAGACACACACATTTCTTCGACACAGAACCTCAAAGATGAGAGAAACATATCTGTCAGTCGCTAACGCCATAAAGCGTTAATCCTCTAAGGCGTGTTATGACTTAACAGTACTTTTACTACTACTTCCTCTGGTGATTTATAGAGTTCATCTCAGTGGAACGGCAGTGGGGTCCTTGTCTTGTAATCTCAGTAAAAGACAACTGACTGACTAGTCTGTCACCGCCTCTGTCTGTGCCAGGGGAAGGGTGCTAGTTCAGCCAGGGGAATGTGTGGGAATGTGTGTGTTTGTGTGTATGTTGTGTGTGTTTGTGTGTGTGTAGTGGTGGTCAGGTTGCTGCCGCGTGTCCTACAGGCCGTACTTACTGTCCAGACGTGTGTGTGTGTGTGTGTTGTGTGTGTGTGTGTGTGTGCGCGTACTTACTGTCCAGACGGGCCGCTCGTTCGTCTATCACACACTGCTTCGTATACGAGTCTTCGATCGTAGGGTCATAGTCTGTCACAAAGTAAGACTGCAGGGGGGAGAGAGAGAGGGGGGGGGGGGAGAGAGAGAGAGAGAGAGGAGTGAGTATGACTTCAGTGTTCAGACATTATTGAGAGTTCCGAGACAGTGGCGGCTGTGGGCCACTAGGGGCGTGCTGTGGCTCAGGAGGTAGAACGCGGGGCGTCTAAGGTCGGCGGTTCGATCCCCGGCTCCTCCTGTAAGCATGTCGAGGTCGAGGTGTCCTCGGGGCAAGACAGTGAACCCCCAAATTGCACCCACCGACCGAGCGGGGCAGGGCGACCTTGCACGGTAGCTTGCCGCCGTCGGTGTGTGAATGTGTGTGTGAATGTGTGAACGAGAGGCTGTTGTAAAGCGCTTCGCAATAAGGCGCTATATAAGTCAGTCCATTTACAATTTTATTAGACAGTCTGAGGAGTCAACAGAGTTCGGCTCTGGGGAGAGTAAACACTAAACGCCGTTTTGTGTTGTTGAAGTAACTTGGCAGTTACACAGTCTTTGACCTCTACACGACCTCCTCTACTACTACTACTACTGCACAGCGGCGGCGTGCAGGGCCTAAACCCACCGTCCCGCTCCCCGTTTGTTTTGAAAGGCAGCCGTGGTAAATACAGTCTCACGGAACCGGTCGGCTCGCTGTTGTTTAGGTCAGGCTCCGGAAAAGAGGGTCACCCCGCCGCGAGGGTCGTGTTTATGACCAAAACACAACCGTTCGCGTCAGTGACAGCTGAGCGGATCATCGGCTGCCCCCTGCCTCCCGTCACAGACCTCCATAGCTCCAGATCATTGAAGAGAGCACGCAAAAGAGTGCGGCTGACCCCTCACATCCAGCTCACAGCTTGTTTGAATTAAACTCCATTCTGGACAGCGGTACAGGGCCATCAGGTCAAAAACATCACGCCACTTGAACAGTTTCTTCCCCAAAGCCACGGCCCTCCTCAATAACTTCTGATCATTGCACCTTGCACTTTGAATACATGTTTTTGCACTAAGTTGTACAGTATATTTATTCACTCGTATTGGTACTGTATATATTGTGTGTCTTGAGTATCGTTGTGTTGTCGTCTTGTTGTTGTATGTACTGTAGCTCGTTCAGCATGATAGAATACCAAGTCATGTTCCTAGGGCACCGCACATGGTGAATAAAGTTCAATTGAATCTACAGCATTATAACTGTCCTCCTCACTCATATGGCAATATTTAAAAGATGGGTTTTTAGTCTTGACTTGAACATATTTGCTGAGGTTGCATCCCTAATGTAAGCTGGCAGTGCATTCCACAATTTGGGTGCATAAAATGAGAATGCACCCTCACCAAATCTCTTCTTTTGTACATGTGGTACACAGAGAAAACCAGCGTCAGAAGTCCTGAGAGCTCTATTAGCGCTGATATGCTAGCAGATGACAGCATATGTACGACTTCTTCCTACACGAGGCTCTGATTGTGGCTTCCTCTGTCCCACATATGTGTGAGCTGGTCGCCTTAGTAACCAAAAGAAGAAGGAGAAGCTGTGGATTTTTCACATATTTCCCATGTTTTCAAGACCTCTCCCCTGGGACTGGTTAAGTAGTGACAGCTGAGACCTATTTACAAAGCTATGTCCCTTTACCAAACCAACAGACTTTACAAAGCTATGTCCTTTACCAAACCAACAATTTACAAAGCTACGTCCCTATACCAAACCAACACTTTACAAAGCTATGTCCTTTACCAAACCAACTGACTTTACAAACCTACATCCTTTACCAAACCAACTGACTTTACAAACCTACATCCTTTACCAAACCAACTGACTTTACAAAGCTATGTCCTTTACCAAACCAACAGACTCTGGCCAGGGGCTGGTTGGTTGGTTGGTTGTGAGGCTGTTGGACACAATACACATTCAAATTGGTAAGATAAGAAACAGACAGGTGATTTTGTTTTATATGAACACCATCGTGTTTCCTTTCACTTTGCATCGTGTGACAGGTGGGGGAACAATTCACTTGGTAGTCGATTAAAACAAGATAATTTTAATCTTATTGAATCACGGCACATTGGTGGTGTCTCTCCCTGGCTGAACATTCAGTATCTTTTACCGTTAGCCTAGTTCTTTAGTTCTTTCTCCTTCTACCGACTCCTCTACTCTCTCACTGGCGTACACGTTTTGTCTCTCTCTCCTAAGACACACAAAGGGTTTCACTTTTCACAGCGTCCCCTCCTCTCCTGCACGTCTCTCCTCTCTGTATGAGGGGCACGCTGGCCTCCATCACGTCCACCACTCACCGCTGTTAAATAATTCATCGGCGGGCCGGCCGTGCATGTGCAGCCAGCCAGCTCCACCACACTACACTGTCCATGTGGCTACAGAGAGGGAGGGAGGGAGGGGGGTGGAGAGGGAGGGAGAGGGAGAGAGAGGGAGAAAGAGAGAGAGAGTCTACCTACAGAGAGAGAGAAAGAAAGAGAGAGACAATCTACCTGCAGAGAGAGAGAGAGTCTACCAGCAGAGTCTACCTGCAGAGAGAGAGAGAGAGAGAGAGAGAGGGAGAGAGAGTCTACCTGCAGAGAGAGAGAGAAAGAAAGAGAGAGTCTACCTGCATAGTCTACCTGCAGAGAGAGAGAGAGAGAGAGAGAGAGAGGGGGAGAGAGAGAGTCTACCTGCAGAGAGAGAGAGAGAAAGAAAGAGAGAGTCTACCAGCAGAGTCTACCTGCAGAGAGAGAGAGAGAGAGGGAGAGAGAGAGAGAGTCTACCTGCAGAGAGAGAGAGAAAGAAAGAGAGAGTCTACCTGCATAGTCTACCTGCAGAGAGAGAGAGACAGAGAGAGAAAGAGAGAGTCAGGGAGGGAGAGAGAGAGAGAGAGTCTACCTGCAGAGAGAGAGAGAGAGAAACAGAGAGAGAGACAGAGAGAGGGACAGAGAGAGACAGAGAGAGAGACAAAGAGAGAGACAGAGAGACAGAGAGAGAGACAGAGAGAGAGACAGAGAGAGAGAGAGAGAGAGAGAGAGAGAGGGGGAGAGAGAGAGACTACCTACAGAGAGAGAGAAAGAAAGAGAGAGACAATCTACCTGCAGAGAGAGAGAGAGTCTACCAGCAGAGTCTACCTGCAGAGAGAGAGAGAGAGAGAGAGAGAGGGAGAGAGAGTCTACCTGCAGAGAGAGAGAGAAAGAAAGAGAGAGTCTACCTGCATAGTCTACCTGCAGAGAGAGAGAGAGAGAGAGAGAGAGAGAGAGGGAGAGAGAGAGAGTCTACCTGCAGAGAGAGAGAGAGAAAGAAAGAGAGAGTCTACCAGCAGAGTCTACCTGCAGAGAGAGAGAGAGAGAGGGAGAGAGAGAGAGAGTCTACCTGCAGAGAGAGAGAGAAAGAAAGAGAGAGTCTACCTGCATAGTCTACCTGCAGAGAGAGAGAGACAGAGAGAGAAAGAGAAAGAGAGAGTCAGGGAGGGTGAGAGAGAGAGAGAGAGTCTACCTGCAGAGAGAGAGAGAGAGAGAGAGAGAAACAGAGAGAGAGACAGAGAGAGGGACAGAGAGAGACAGAGAGAGAGACAAAGAGAGAGACAGAGAGACAGAGAGAGAGACAGAGAGAGAGACAGAGAGAGAGAGAGAGAGAGAGAGAGAGAGGGGGAGAGAGAGAGAGAGACAGAGAGAGAGAGAGAGAGAGGGACCTCAGTTTCTGTCACTACATTACTACACCTCAGGCCTCTCTACACACTCCATCTCCCCTCTGCCTCCACACACACAGTCTCCACGGTCTACCAGCGTCTCTCCTCTCCTCTCCTCTCCTCTCCTCTCTGCCAGTCAGCAGAGCCCTGCCAGCTACTGAGCTGGTTCCCAGCAGTGATGAGGCATCAGCAGGGACAGCGGGAAGGACCCTAGCTAGCGGGCTAACTAGTGTAGCGGTAACGTCACCGTGCTGCCGTGACTCAGCGAGCGCGTGTTTGCCCAGAAACACTGGCGGCGGTGGTGACGTAAGTGTTTCTTAGCCGGCAGAGCGCCGAGTCATATGTCTGATTGATCACCGTACGGCTTCCTGGGAGACTGGGGACGTCAGCCATTAGCTTAGCGCCATATTCATCAGGGTCAGACTCTGGGCTGCTGCGACTAGCGAGCCAAGGTTCTGTTGTTGCTAAGCACCCATAGCAACGTATGGGGACAGATATCCAACTGACAACAACAAACAAACAAAGGTTAAAAGGGAGAAAGAAAGATGTTGGACGACAGGATGTGGTCGTGTGGTCGTGTGTTGAGACTGTAAAGAAGTTATCTGGATAGACGGAGGGGTTGGAGAGTCAGACGTGTTCCCATGACCACCTGGGAAAACCTTCCGTTGCCTTGACAACAGAGGACAGCCCGTCGCTGCTGCCCAGATGGCGGACGGACAGGGTGCGGAGCGGTCAGTAGGCCGTCTGCCACACAGGTCTGGCTGGACTCACACACACTTTCGTGCACACGCACGCACGCACACACACACACACACACACATACACAGTGTATACACATACACATACACACAGTGTACATGCACGCACGCACACATACACACTCACAGTGTACATACACATACACACACACACAGTGTTCATTCACACACACAGTACACACTCACGCACACACACACTCACAATCACACACACACACACACACACACACACACACGCACACCCTCACACACACACACCCCCATCACACACACACACGCACACACACACACTCACACTCACAATCACTCGCTTGCACGCACACACACACACACACACACACACACCCATCGACCCCCCCCACAGTCCCCTCTCTCTGTGCGTGAGCAGAGGCCTTCAGCGACCTTCCGCCTCACCTCCACACAGATGCCACTGGGACATGAACAACACTCCCCGCTCACACTTCTGACATGCAGATAGGCCCCTCCCCCTCTCAGGTGGATCAACCAATCACTGCCCTCACTGCCTGGTTCCTATCCTTCAAGGAGAAGGAGAAAAGCCCAGCTCAGCAGTATCTTGTGAGGTTAAATCCCTCTTTAACGGAACAGAGTGCTCATGCAGTCTGACACATTCCACTTTGCACGGAGCTGCAAACCCTTCCATGAGTTACCTCCCATCCAGAGAGCACTGGTTATACAACTGTAGACACGTTCTACATATGGGCATCAGAGAGAGATGGAGAGTGTGTGTGTGTGTATGTATGCGTATGTACACTGTGTGTGCACGCGTGTGTGTGTGTGTGTGTGTATGTACACTGTGTGTGCTCGTGTGTGTGTGTGTGTGTGTGTGTGTGTGTGTGTGTGTACACTGTGTGTGTATATTGTGACGGGCTGTGTGGGCTGTTGTCTGTGGGTCTCTCTCTCTCTCAGAAGCAGACACAACATCCGACACTCACACATACACGCCTCCACTCTCTCACACCAGTGGTGGACACGCCTCATTCCTGTTCTGTGAGTAAGAAATGTGATGTTCCTTAATTGATTCTGACGCGTGGTCTCCCCTGTTTGTCTTGATCCAGGAGCCTGGGTCATGGCAGTATGTACACTGTGTGTGTGTGTGTGTGTATGTACACTGTGTGTGTGTGTGTGTGTGTATGTACACTGTGTGTGTGTGTGTGTGTGTGTGTGTATGTACACTGTGTGTGTGTGTGTGTATGTACACTGTGTGTGTGTGTGTGTGTGTATGTACACTGTGTGTGTGTGTGTGTGTGTGTGTGTGTGTATGTACACTGTGTGTGTGTGTATGTGTATGTACACTGTGTGTGTGTGTGTGTGTGTGTGTGTGTGTGTGTGTACACTGTGTGTGTTGCGTCCAGCTGTGCAGTGACGATTACGCGCGAGAAGTGTGTGTGTGGGCCTGGCCCGAGCGGCCTCTGCTGCCGCACTGCATTGTGGGAGAGGAGGAAAGGGCCTGGCTCCTGTGGAAGGGGACCTTGCAGAGCTCTGCCCCCGCGGCCCCCGCTCCCTCCCTCCCTCCTCCCTCCCTCCTACGGCCCCACGGCCCTGCAGGAAGGAAACTCTACGCCCTGGGGCAGCCGGCCCCTCCCCGCCGCACGGCCCTCTGGGTGGCGGTGATGTCACAGAGGAGATATTCCCCTACCCCACCTCCCTCCTCCTCCCTTCCTCCCTCCTGACTCCAGCTCTCAAGTCCCACTGCCACTCGTTTCCACTTCAGCGTTCCAGCTATACACCCCCTCACCCTCTCTCTCTCTCCCTCTCTCTCCCCCTCTCTCTCCCTCTCTCCCCCACCCTCTCCCCCTCTCTCTCTCCCCCACCCACCCTCTCTCTCTCCCCCACCCTCTCTCTCTCTCTCTCCCTCCCTCTCTCTCCCTCACCCTCCCTCTCTCTCCCTCCCTCTCCCCCACCCTCTCCCTCTCTCTCTCCCTCTCTCTCTCCCTCTCTCTCCCTCTCCCACTCCGACACATTCACACCATGAACACATTTAAGGGTCTGTTTACCCTCTAGAGAGGGAGAGAGAGAGAGGAGGGGGGGGGCATGGATCACTGTACAGCTGCAGAAACACAGTGTACACTACGAGCAGGGGGGGGGGAGTCGTTGTCTGGCTAGGCTAAGTCGCCGGCTGCTAGCCTAGCCTAGTAAGAAGAAGAAAAAAAAGAGAGAGAGAGCGAGGCAGTCGAACGAAAACAGATCCTCGTTGCGCTTACGACTGCCGGCTGGCTGGCTGGCAAGCTTCATCCGCACCAGAGGGAAAACAAGGATACGTGTAGGCGTGCAATAAAGGCCCTGCTAACACCATGCACCCACTTCCTCCACAACCACCACACAAACAGCTTACAGGCGGCTAAATATAGCCCTCCCTCTCTTCTTCTTCTTCTTCTTCTTCTTCATCTGAGACAGCCATCCCACTCGTTTCTGAGTAGCAGCAAGTCTCGCTCACCGTCAGTCGATTCCAGTCAGCGGATCAGATAAACAAGTTTTATTTTACCCTTGGCTCTCTTGTTTTTAGTATTTTTTCCTAGCACCAGGGGAGCCCCCCCTCCTAAATGTCGTTGTATGGTACTGTATTAAGTATTAATGTACTGTATTAATGACAATAAAGACCATTCATTCATTCATTCATTCATTCATTCATTCATTCAAGAGTGAGAATCCAGAGAGCGTACGTGTACGTACATCACACCCAGCATAGATTCATACAACCACGGCCTCCGCCGCCTCGGATGAATAAAAAGTGTGAGATTTATTCGCGGAAATATTACCCCGAGGCAAGTAATTAAGAGAAACACACATATTTGAGGGAAACGGTATGCCCAACGCCTACTTAATAATAACCACGAACAACGCGGAGGACTAAGAGATGAATAAAGCAACCGTCAGGAGTTAATTGCCTCGCCTGCGTGCCCCCGACGGCCTGGGAGGATCCGCAGGACCTTGACTTGTAATTCAAGACGCTGCAGCTTCGGTCTTAATGAGAAAACGTACATTAGGTTGTCAGAGAAAAACGGTATTATCTGTATTATCCCAGGAAGAAAATTCTGCCAACAGCTGCAACTTTATCAGCCTCCCCCCCCCCCGCCCCCGCCGCCCCCCAACTCCCAAGCCTGCCCCCCCCCCCCCGCCCCCCACCCCACTCCATCCCATAACTACACCTTCCCCCTGACGCCCAAGCTTGACCAATCCCAGCCCCCCCTGCCCCTTGTTCTGCTGACAAAGCAACACACAGGAGGGCCGGGCCCAGGGCTGCAGGATCTACAGGACCAGGACACTGTGTGAGTGTGTGTGTGTGTGTGTGTGTGTGTGTGTGTGTGTGTGTGTGTGTGTGTGTGTGTGTGTGTGTGTGCGCGTATGTGTGTGTGTGTGTGCGTGTGTGTATGCGTGTCTGTACGTGTGTGTGTGTGTGTGTGTGCGCGTGCATTTCTGTATGTGTGTGTGCGTGTGTGTGTGTGTGTACTGTACGTGTGTGTGCGTACGTGCGTGTCTGTATGCGTGCGTGTGCACGTGTACATGCGCGTTGGGGTCAGAACGTCTCTTTTTGGGTGACAGGTGTGTAAAGGTGCCATTTGTCAGCCTGCCCACCGGCATGCCAGGTCCAAGTGCAGCCGTTTAAATTAAAGACCCGCACTTAAACTAAGACCGTCTAGAGAGCCCAGCCAGCCAGCCGACCGCCGCCCTGCCAACAGCCAACGGTCAACACCGCTGCCAGTACCCCCGGCCAGCCAGCCCACGACACTGATGGATCAATCCATTACCACATCTTTAACTCCATCCACCTCCCCGGTCTTAAGAACACCAATAGAGATCGAGCCTCTCAGATTACAACCCTGTTGTCTCGTGTGATCCTTTTAGGAGGGTCAGATCGAGGTCGTTCATTTCATTTCACAAACACATCGACAGCAGTCGTCGACTCTGGCATCTACCGTGGCATCGATTACATCCGGCACACACACACACGCCCGCCCGCCTGCTCTCAGTCCAGAGCTGCGTTAAGCTCTCTCGGATGCCTCTCTTAAGCACTGCGCAACTCCACCCCTTGAAGTGGGGCTGTTCCGGGGATTTGCATAGTCTTGAGATCCACAGGCGTTCGCTAGGCTATCCGTCAGGGGCTAACAGAGCTTAGCGATAGCCTGGGAGTAGGGAGAGAGTGGGAGAACTGGGGGGGATATTCCATCAATGTCGCTAAAGGAAAATCTGGGCTTATTCTTGAGTCTCGCGAGACTCATCAAAAAATCTCAGAGACAAAGTCTCGCAAAGATTTAGCAAGAATAAGCCTGGATCTTTCCTTTAGCGACGTTGATGGAATACCCCCCTGGACTGGACCCGTACTGTTGTCGGAGCGTCCAACACTCATACCAGGGCATCACTTTGACCCAAATCAATCAACACTTAATGTCTTCTCACCTCATCCACAAGAGTTATTCATCATTGACTGTGGATGAATTTGGGAAAGTTCTACCAAAACGCCATACCAGGTACTTACATACTTAGTGGGGTAGTGGTGGTCTAGTGGATAGTGAGTTGGACTGATGATCGGAAGGTTTTGAGTTCAAATCCCACCTGGAACACCACCACCACTAGTGTGCCCTTGAGTAAGGCCCTCAGTTACTCCAGGAGGAATGGGTGTCCCTGTCATTTGTAATTCGGAATTGTAAATCACTTTGGAATAAAAGAGGTACGACAGCCTTACATAGTGGGTGATAAACACTATTCGGATTCAGAATATAGTCCAGTTGGGTTCGTCTGACCCTCTGTTCTGGATCTTCCCACTGACTGAGGAGAGCCTACAGCAGCAGAACAGCCAACAGCAGCAGAACTCTCTCAGAGAAAAAAGCAAAACACCTGTAAACAATGAGAGTGTCATCTGAGGCAGCTGTGGCCTCAGCTCCCCCGCCCCCCCCAACCCCTCCATTTCCTGTGTCCCTCCCCCCTCCCCTGCAGGGTCAACCTCTGCTGAACCTGTGGGACTGGAGTGGACAGGCCTTCAGCAGCCGCTGCCGGTAATCATCCGTCACCTCGCGCACATATCCACAATTAGGGGTTAACGTGAAGCAGATGGGGGGAGTAGGGTAGGGTAGAGGAGAGGAGAGGAGAGGAGAGGAGAGGGGAGGAGAGGAGAGGAGAGGAGAGGCGAGGCGAGGAGAGGAGAGGAGAGGAGAGGAGAGGAGAGGGGAGGAGAGGAGAGGAGAGGAGAGGAGAGGAGAGGAGAGGGGAGGAGAGGAGGGTAGGGTAGAGTACAGTACAGTAGGGTAGAGTAGAGGCCCTGCGTATCCTAGAGATCATTCACTTCAATGTGTGACTACTTCACTAGACACGGGGGTCCTATGCAGGAACAGAAGTACACTTTGTGTGTGTGTGTGTGTGTGTGAGTGTGTGTGTGTGTGTGTGTGTGTGTGTGTGAAGTGAGAGCGTTTGAGTGAGAGGGAGTAATAAGTGTGTGTGTGTGTGTGTGTGTGTGTGTGTGTGTGTGTGTGTGTGTGTGAAGTGAGAGAGTTTGAAAGGCCTTGACTTCCTGGGGAAACACCCACTTTTCCCATGAGCTCATGCAAACCCGAAAGGTCAATTATTTAATAACTAATATGCATGGAGAGAGAGAGAGAGAGAGAGAGAGAGAGAGAGAGAGAGAGAGAGAGAGAGAGAGAGAGAGAGAGAGAGAGAGAGAGAGAGAGAGAGAACACAATGGGCCCACCTCCTTAAAAGGGCAGCTGGGTGGGGACCCTACCTCATAGGAAGCCTTCATCACTGTAAACGCTACTGGAGAGTTGAACTTCAAAACATAACAACTTCATGAGGTACGTGTGGTGTTTTACCTGTTCAAAACTGTTCCCCTATTAAATGGACTGACGTACACGTATATAAAAGAGACCTGCCAGGGTTCAAACCACCGATCTGCCGACCTTGCGATCATTAGACACCGGCTCTACCTCCTGAGACACAGGACACTGCCCCCAGCCGCTATTTCTCAGCATACATAAACTGCACACGCAGAACGTTAACATCATTAAACTTAAGAAGAGTAGGGATGTACCCGAATACAAATAAGTTATTCAGAAAAGCACAAATAATGCGATGGAAACAACAGACAGATTCTACAAGTCGCTCGTTCAGAAAAAGAATTCTCAATAATGTTGAGAATTATAATTTATTTAATGATTTAACGTGTCTTCCGGTATAAACCACACGCCCACTTCAGGTCTTCTCTCCGAATATAGATCATACAGATCATTTAAAAGTAGGTTGAACAGATACAGAAACAGATAATAATTACATCTCTGTCCGCCCCTGCAGACGTTCCCTCAGCCACAGACACCTTGAGTGTACTGAACCCACTGAACCCTCTCTGAGCAGGAGCCAGGGCTGAACACATCACTGAACACATCGCTACACATCACTACACATCACTACAGCAGCACTACACATCACTGAACACATCACTACACATCACTACAGCAGCACTACACATCACTGAACACATCACTACACATCACTACAGCAGCACTACACATCACTGAACACATCACTACACATCACTACAGCAGCACTACACATCACTGAACACATCACTACACATCACTACAGCAGCACTACACATCACTACACATCACTACAGCAGCACTACACATCACTGAACACATCACTACACATCACTACAGCAGCACTACACATCACTGAACACATCGCTACACATCGCTACACATCACTACACATCACTACAGCAGCACTACACATCACTGAACACATCGCTACACATCACTACACATCACTACAGCAGCACTACACATCACTGAACACATCACTACACATCACTACAGCAGCACTACACATCACTACAGCAGCACTACACATCACTGAACACATCACTACACATCACTACAGCAGCACTACACATCACTGAACACATCGCTACACATCGCTACACATCACTACACATCACTACAGCAGCACTACACATCACTGAACACATCGCTACACATCACTACACATCACTACAGCAGCACTACACATCACTGAACACATCGCTACACATCGCTACACATCACTACACATCACTACACATCACTACAGCAGCACTACACATCACTGAACACATCGCTACACATCACTACACATCACTACAGCAGCACTACACATCACCAGGGGACTCACGTTCACTACAGGGCCTTACTCACCAGGGGACTCACGTTCACTACAGGGCCTTACTCACCAGGGGACTCACGTTCACTACAGGGCCTTACTCACCAGGGGACTCACGTTCACCACAGGGCTTTATTCACCAGGGGACTCACGTTCACCACAGGGCCTTACTCACCAGGGGACTCACGTTCACCACAGGGCTTTATTCACCAGGGGACTCACGTTCACCACAGGGCTTTATTCACCAGGGGACTCACGTTCACCACAGGGCTTTATTCACCAGGGGACTCACGTTCACCACAGGGCCTTACTCACCAGGGGACTCACGTTCACCACAGGGCCTTACTCACCAGGGGACTCACGTTCACCACAGGGCTTTATTCGCCAGGGGACTCACGTTCACCACAGGGCCTTACTCACCAGGGGACTCACATCACCACAGGGCCTGTTCACCACGGTAGCCTTCCACCTTCACACTCCACCACAACACCTCTTTTCCGGTCGGCTAAGGACTAGTCCTCACTGAGCTCACCCTACCCCACATACAGCTCTGGACTGACTGTTAGGCAGACATCAGACAGTCATCAGACAGTTACAGCAATATCATTTAGCCTCGTCTCTGAGAGGCTAAATGCCACCCTGTGTCAGGTTGCTACGGGTGACTTAAGTCGTGACTGTAGCTAAACAAAGAACACACAAACACAAACTGAAACGCAACAGCTGAAGCAACAATTAGTCTAGGCTCAAACGCGAGACGTATAGTAGCTTGCTGACATAGAGGGCAGGGGGTTGCTAAAGCATATGTGACACAGTCTGATCATTTAGTCTGCATATCGGCAACCAATCAAAATGTTGACTTTTCTTTTGAGACACAGAACTACGTTTCAATGTTGTTGGGAATCACAACACAAACTCGCTAGTCAAGCCGAAATACTGCAACTGCAATGGATTGGGTGAGTAATCCCCACTGCTACCTAGTTAACTATATCACTACTTTAAGTTTACATTGTTAGCAGGCTCACAAAACAAGCTGAGTTAGTTGACTAGCAAGTGTGTCATTTGATTTTGATCAGTGCAGGAAATGTATTCACATTTTTCGAAAGAAAAGTCTGATCATTTACATGGGATCCCAACATGAGGACCAAAGCATTAGACGTGTCACATGTGTCACATGTCCTGATGGCCTTGGCTGGTCTGTTCTCCTCTCTGGGTCTGCATCACTCCACGGGGGGAGACTCCCTGCTGAGTCTAAAGCAAAGGGAGAGGGGGGGAGGGGGGGTAATGTTGGGGGGTGATGTCCCCCTCCTATCTTCCTCTGCCCTCAGTGGCATTATGACTTCAATAAGCCTGCTAAATATTAAATATCAGCGTGTGTGTGCTGGACTTTTGGCTACCGTTTGAACCCGCTCGAAAGGGCGCCATCAAAGAGGAGCCATTAAAAGACCTTGGCTTACCCCCCCCCCTCCCCCTATCTCCCTCCCCCTCCAACACCCCTCCCCCCCCGGCCACCCCAGCTGAAAGCAACCAAGCAATCTTGACACGTACATACATACAAGCTAACACACACACAAACCAAAAACCCACAACCTATTTCTTCTTTCTCTCTCTCTACTCTCTCATCATCACACCAGCCAGCCAATTTCAGATACAGTAGTCAGCCTAGGCCGTACAGTAAGAGCCTACAGGGGGGTGACAGAATGAGAGCTGTTAGTGTGAACAAGCCTCGTAGTTTCCAGCAAGTCATGTGACATTAGTTACCGATATCCCCCCCTTCCCCCCTATAAGCTAGCGCTAAGCCTAGCCATTGTGGGGTTGTTGACGCAGGCTTCTCTGTGGCCCTTCCGAGTTTTGCTGTGAAGGGCAGAAAAAGAAACAAGTTATTATTGGTTAGAGTCGGTCTCATTGGACACAGTAAGCCCGACACCGACCACCATTCTGCTCTGGTGAGTCCTCATCAATGGCAGCTTTTGTCAGGGGGGGGGGGGGAGGCTGGGGGGGGTGAAGTCCCAGGGCCCGTGTGGCGGACGGTTGTATCGACGCCGCAAACAGCGGTGCCCGGAATACGATGAGAAAGAGGGGAGTAAATAATGTGGAAGGTAGCTGACACAAGACATCGACCGGACGAACGCGGTGTGATAGCCGAGCTGTGACGTTCCCACAGTGGGGAGAGACAGACGGGGAGAGTCAGATATCTCTGCTGTGTAAAAAAAAAAAAAGAGAGAACCAAGAACCGACTTCACATGTGAGGTAACGAGAACAGGACATTGGGTTTCACACACACACACACACACACACACACACACACACACACACACACACACGCACTGTTTCACACACAGGCGTTGTTTATCCAGAGCACCGCAGTATGGCTAGGGTAAATAGCGCTGATAGGATCTCTTCTTTGTGAACTATAATCTGATACGACAGGGGTTGTTTTCCCACTACAGGAAGTTCAAACTATACGTAGAGGAAGGGCCGGGGGTGTTGAGATGCTGAGAAGCGGAGGGGCAGGAACATGGGGCGAGTCAGCCATGGTAAATGGTAAATGGACTGACTTATATAGCGACTTATATAGCGACTTAATCCAAAGCGCTTTACAACGGCCTCTCGTTCACCCGTTCACACAGACATTCACACACCGACGGCGGCCGAGCTACCGTGCAAGGTGCCGGCCTGTTCATTTGGAGAGCAATTTGGGGTGTCAAGTGTCTTGCTCGAGGACACCTCGACACGTGGCCAGCCGGGGCTTCGAACCGCGATCTGCCGACATTGCGATCGTTAGACGCCGGCTCTACCTCGGCCCGTGTCAGGAGGTTAAAACATCCCACCCAGGGTCCCTATTGACCACCTCTGGTCAAACACACTCTCCGCCTGTGTGCTTGTCCACTCCACCCTCCACTCCACTCCACCCTCCACTTTGTCCTCATTCGACCTTTATGATTAGCAGAAGTAGTAACATCTGCCGTGTGACACACATATCCTACTGTACATTATTACCCTCCCCTGAGACATTCATCTCCCTCCCCTGTGTCCTGTACTAGCGCTCCTGTGTATCATTAGCGCTGTTCGCTAGCGCAGCTCACTGGCGCTCCAGACTGTTGTGGAGAGGAGAGAGGGGTGATATGTCAGGAGGGGGAATGAGAGGGGCCTCTCCTTGGCAGCGTGTCAGACAGAAACACAGCACCATTACCGTTTTTAGGCAGGCAGTCGTACAACGCAGCAGTAGACAGCGGAAATGTTATTACCTCAGCAGCCAGCTCCTCATAAATAAGAACTAATGGGCGTCAGTCCGCTGCGCTCTCTCTCTCTCTCTCTCCCTCTCTCCCTCTCTCCCTCTCTCTCTCTCTCCCAGGGCAGTCTTCCCGCCTGGCCGCCCACCAGGTCAGCCTCGCAAACCCCCCTCGTTACGTAACGACACCGCCATGACAAATATAGGTGATACTTTTTACTTCCCCAAAAAAGAAAAACTCCCCCCAGCCAGCGGTGAGGTAAGTGGATATGGATCGAGCTAAAAAATCGAACCGAGAACCGAACCGGGACCTTCTCAAATTCCCATTAGTCACGTTCCAAAATCATCAGAGAACACACAGGGGTTTTTGGGTTTGTTGTGGGGGGTGCTCTCTCTGCCCTCCTAAACTAAGCTAACTTCGAACAAGTCTACCGTAGTGTCGAGCACAGGAGGGTCAAGGAGAGTGTTTTGGTTCGACATACCAAAACTTTTATGAATCAACACTTGTTACGTCGGCTGTTGTGACTCAGTGTGTATTAGCTCGTGGGCCAACTTAACAACCTCCTTCATCTTCCTTTTCTTGTTTGTTGAGACCAACTGCTGTAGAGTACACTGTCGGGCCACCACCAGTGTGACCCTGGCCCTCTCAGATCAACAGACTAGCCACAGATCAACAGCTGAGCCTCCCCTCTCTCCCCCTCTTCCACTCCTATCCACCCTTGATAACTGATTACAGCTACGTCCGTCCGTCCGTCCGTCCCCCCCCCCCATCCTAGCCCAACCCTTAAACATTATGAGCGAGACAGTAAGACAGACACACAGGACCAGGGCATACGGAGGCCACACACCCGCCCGCTCCCCCACCCACTGTCATGGACACAGATGGGGAGTCATTCATGCTGCACAACCATCACCTGTTGACGATGGGGGCCTGTTCCATTCCATGCCCCCCCCTCCCCCCTCCCCCCTCCCCTCTCCCCTCTCTCTCATCCCCCCATTGGCCAACAGGTGCCCTGCAGTAATGAGTCAGTCATCTCAGCTGTCTAAACGCAGCCTGCCATGACTGTGCCAACTGTCCATCTCCGCCAGGGCCGAAGCTGGGCATCCGTCCACCACCACACCAGCACCACCACCACCCCACCCTGCCCTGTCCCCCCCCACCCCGGCCCCCCTCCTCCAGTCCCTCTGGTAAAATAAAAAAAAAGCGGGGTTAGTCACAGGACACTGTGAGACAGAACAAGGCTGTGGGGCGGCTGCATTCTGACACTGCTCTGTGAGGAGACTGGGCGCGTCGCTAACATCTACCTAGCGATTCATTTTCTAACATCCATCACCCGTCGCCTTCTTAGAATAACGGCTTTTAAAGTCACTTTTGAGGAAAATTATGTTTTTGTCTAAATATCATATTATTCTAGATTCGGTTCCAGTTTATTCTTTTTTTCCGCATAAAAACATGAAAATCATTTTAAAAATCATTTTAAGAAGGTGACGATATTATGAGATATTATGTTTACTGTAAACGATGACAAATAACACAGCAGAAATACATCCCCCCCCTCCTCAGAAATAATAAAGCAGTTACCGAAATGCGTACCGAAGACTTTGTCTCTGCCTTACAGAACCCAGAGTTGTCAGGCTGACTTAGGGGTGAGGTGTTTTAGGGTGAGGTGTTTCGAGGGGAGTTGGGATGTGCTTCACACAGCGTGGCATTTTTTCCCATAGCGATTGTGTTGTTACACGACCCTGCAATGTGGGGCATGATACTGTGACCTGTCATTCTGACACAGACATCTGCACAGGGATGAATAGAGTGGGGATTATCAAAGACAACACGCATGCAAGGCTTCCCAAGTACACACAGATCTCTGTCTGCATGTCTGCCTGCCTGCCTGTCTGCGAGTCAGTCAGTCAGTCGGTCAGTCGGTCAGTCGGTCAGCCAGTCAGACAGTCAGTCGGCCAGTCAGCCAGCTAGCCAGTCAGTCAGCCAGTTGGTCAGCCAGCCAGTCAACCAGTCAGCCAGCTAGCCAGCCAGTCAGCCAGCCAGTCAGCCAGTCAGTCAGCCAGCCAGCCAGTCAGTCAGCCAGCCAGTCAGCCAGTCAGCCAGTCAGCCAGCCAGTCAGCCAGTCAGTCAGTCAGTCAGTCAGTCAGTCAGTTAGGCCCTGGTGACAGACAGACAGACAGACAGTCAGACAGACAGACAGCAGGCAGCAACCGACAGCACAGGAGACCTGACTCAGACAGCAACACAATCTGACAGGCAGATCTGAAGTTGCCGATAAAACCATTAATAATTCAATTCAATTAACAGTCCTCTCAGCGTGACTCGGGAGGGAGGTGTGTCTGGAGTGTCTAGAGTGCAGAGCGATTTCATGTTAGATTTTTGTCAAATTGAGACAAGTGCTGTGCTGGAGGGGTGTGGGAGGGGAGAGGATAGCGTAGTGTCTGTTAGTTTGCGCCACGGTATCGGCTCTGACACCTCAGAGTACACAAAACAAGCGTGATGCTGGCTCCTCTGAACCGCACACATAACACCAGGGAGCGTCAGAGGAAAGAACTGATATGCCTGCATGCGTCTTCCTCCCCCTCTGCGATGCTATTGGACGCCTAGTTTTCTATTTAATTTTCACAGTGCTGCAGACTCACTGGTAGAATGAATCTCATATATTTCGTCGGTTAAAGTTTTTCAATTTGAGGCTTCGTTCACCTCAAAGTCCAGTTGAATTACAGGGATGGACGGCCATTTTTGGGGGGGCCGTCTACTCCTGGTTGACATTGTCACAGAGAGAGAGAGAGAGAGAGAGCATGAGAGGTTGAGGAGAAAATGAAAGCAAAACAAACAGAGGGGATAATATAGGCTGTGGGTTGTCCGTTGTGTGACTGTGACTGCTGTGTTTGTTGTTGGAGCCGGCAGGGCCCTGGGGGTGACTCCAGACCTACGTTGTCTCAGACACAAGTCACCTCAGAGTCAGTCAGCCAGTCAATCAACCAGTCAGTCAACCAGCCAGTCAGCCAGCCAGTCAGTCAGCCAGTCAGCCAGTTAGCCAGCCAGCCAGCCAGTCAGTCAGTCAGCCAGTCAGCCGGCCAGTCAGTCAGCTAGCCAGTCAGTCAACCAGCCAGTCAACCAGCCAGTCAGCCAGTCAGTCAGTCAGTCAGCCAGTCAGTCAGCCAGTTAGTCAGTCAGCCAGTCAGTCAGTCAGTCAGTCAGTCAGCCAGCCAGTCAGTCAGTCAGCTAGTTAGTCAACTAGAAAGTCAGCCAGTCAGTCAGCCAGTCACCTCAGAGTCAGTCAGTCAGCCAGTCAGTCAGCCAGTCAACCAGCCAGTCAGCCAGTTAGCCAGCCAGTCAGCCAGTTAGCCAGCCAGTCAGTCAGTCAGTCAGCTAGCCAGTCAGTCAGCCAGTCAACCAGCCAGTCAGCCAGTCAGCCAGTCAGCCAGTTAGCCAGCCAGCCAGTCAGTCAGCCAGCCAGCCAGTCAGTCAGTCAGCCAGTCAGCCAGCCAGTCAGTCAGCCTGTCAGCCAGTCAGCCAGTTAGCCAGTCAGTCAGTCAGTCAGTCAGCCAGTCAGCTAGCCAACCAGCCAGCCAGTCAGTCAGCCAGTCAGTCAGTCAGTCAGCTAGTCAGTCAGTCAGCCAGTCAGCCAGCCAGCCAGCCAGTCAGTCAGACAGTCAGACAGTTAGCCAGCCAGTCAGTCAGTCAGCCAGTCAGCCAGTCAGCCAGTCAGCCAGTCAGCTAGCCAGTCAGTCAGCCAGTCAGCCAGTCAGCCAGTCAGTCAGTCAGCCAGACAGCCAGTCAGCCAGCCAACCAGCCAGTCAGCCAGCCAGCCAGTCAGTCAGTCAGTCAGCCAGTCAGTCAGTCAGTCAGCCAGCCAGTCAGCCAGCCAGTCAGTTATTTTCCGTAATTTCAACTATGGACCCTATTTGACACGCTCAAATGACTGGCTTACACTGAGAAGTTCCCCGCATACAGACCGAACTTGGAAAGGTTGTCAAGTCAGCCTTCAGCTCACGCTGAAGATTAATGCACGTTTATCCTTTGGGAGTTTGTATCTAAATCAAGTGATGTTGTTTGAACCCTTTATACCACTGCATTCACTTGTCTGCTTTATGCCTGAAGAAGGTCTATGACCAAAAGCTTGCAATAAACTATGTTTTTTGGAACAGTGTTTGAGTGAGCGGATGCTGTTATTTTGCATCCTTTGGGAGTTTTTACAAATGTAATTGCTGATCTGGCACTGCAACAGTTCTGCAATTGTTTTTCACCCATTATTCTGTACTTTATGTCTTTTTTATTATTCTATTACGTCTTGTGTTTACCGTGTAAACGGATTCTTTGTTTCCTCAATGTTTATTGTTAACTTGTTGAATAATCCGCGTGTCTCGACGACATTGGAAACGAAGGTGACCTCGATTGTCCTTTCCGGAAGAATAAATAAAGGTTTGAATGAATGACTGTCATTCCAATGCTCCTACGTCAACATAGCAGCAACAAGCAGGGGCATGGAATGCCATCCAACAAGCCCGGGAACCAGCTCTACCCAAACCAAACAACCCCAAGCACCATTTTTTGGCATCAGTGGCAAAGATCAGGTATAAGATTAGCTGGAACGAGGTTGCACTGCTGAAGGTCTTTCAGCTAGATTGAATCGTTTACATATAACAGTGGGCCAGAGCCAGGCGATAGCCGGCATGTTATAACTTGCGACGCTATAACTTGTCGTGGCTAGTGTGGACGACAGCGGCTTCACACTGGACGCAGATGTTAGCTAATTCAAGGAAGAAAGAGACATATCATGGTGGGTTGTAATATAACAGAACAATAGAGAGAGAGAGCGAGAGAGGGGGGGGGGGAGAGAGAGAGAGAGAGAGAGAGAGACTACAGACCCATAATGAAGCCAGTGAGAAAGCCCCTGAGCTACACACAGACCACCGTCTCTCTCTCTAGCTAGCACATGCCCTGGCTAACGCCTCAGGAGAGGCTGCTGAGGAATCATCTGATCCCATGTCTGCCTGGTCGGTTGAGGAGGTGCACGCTAACACAAGCTAACACACGCTAACACACACAAAGGAGGATGGAGGTTTGAGAAGGTTCCGGGCCTCCATATCTATCCAACTGCCCCAATCGTTGCTAGTCCTGACATAAAGGAAACCCTAAAAGTAAAAAAAAAAAAAAGGCAACTGTAGGATTTGAAAATGTGTTATTAGACAAACATGCAGCCTAGCCTCGACAGTTGACATTCTGCATGAAAATGAAAAAGTAATCCCCTGTGAGTACTAGCAATTTGTATTCTCTCTCTCCTGTTCCATAAATCACTGCTCTCAACAGGAACACGACTCTCAGAGGTTCTTATAACGCCAAGTAACATACATCACACAGTCACACACACATACACACACACACACACACGCACACAAAGAGGACTCGAGGGGTCGTAGTCAAGGGGATACGGACTAAAGGTGATTTAACACGACTCATATTTATTCACTGTTGTCCCAGATCGACGTTCCCTCGTCCGGATGTGACTATGGATCCAGGACAAGCGGGGAGGAAAGGGGGACGCTAGCAGTTAGCATGAGCGACAGATCCTCCGGCAGATGTCCCGTGTGTGAGCGAGGAGATGGAAGGCATATGTTCCCCCTGTGCAGACCATTAAAGCAGACACAGCCCCAGGCCAACCAGCCTTATTCTAATCTGTTCCTGTTCATGCTAGGAAGTGATTATGTGAACAGAAACACATGCACTCTGGGTTCTCTGCCGGGGAACAAGAGAAAGAGAGACTGTGTATGTAAAAGTCGCAAAAAAAACTACTTTAAGAGATGAACTGGAAATGTGAAATGGATTCAGAGAAGAGAGAGGTAGCTAGGCAAGCAGAGTGTTGAGCTCGGCCCCAAACGCATCTAACGTGGAAAAGCAACAACTCTTACACCCCTGCAAGGTGAGAAAAGTCATCCATTGTTGTGGGTTTTGAGTAACTGTCAAACCCGGTCTTAACTTTCCTGCGGTGTGTGTGTGAGTGTGTGAGTGAGTGTGTGTGTGTGTGTGTGTGTGTGTGTGTGTGTGAGTGTGTGAGTGAGTGTGTGTGTGTGTGTGTGTGTGTGTGAGTGTGTGAGTGAGTGTGTGTGTGCGAGTGAGGGTGTGTGTGTGTGTGTGTGTGTGTGTGTGTGTGCGTGAGAGTGTACGCGTGTGTGTGTGTGAGAGAGTGTGTGAGTGTGGTGTGTAAGTGTGTGTGTGTGTGTGGTGTGCGTGTGTGAAGGGGACAAGGTGTGAGTTCAGGCCTTGCCAGGTTTCTACATGTAGTAAACAGGATACCTAAAGCGACAGCAAGGCCTTTGAAAAGCCACATGACAAAATACGAGACACGATGAGTGAGAGAGAGAGAGAGAGAGGGGGAGAGAGAGGGAGAGAGAGAGAGAGAGGGGGAGAGAGGGAGAGAGAGAGAGAGAGAGAGAGAGAGAGAGAGAGAGAGAGAGAGAGAGAGGGGGAGAGAGAGAGAGAGAGAGAGAGAGAGAGGGAGAGAGAGAGAGAGAAAGAGAGAGAGAAGAGGGGCCTTGTGTAGACTGGGGTTGAGGTTGCGGGCAGTAAGTGAGACAAACAAGTCGTGGTAAATATACACACTGTTTTTCTCCGCCGAGTCAACAACAAGCCTCTCTATCTATATTCCCCCTCGCTTTGAATAGCCGTGGTTATGGTCGCTAGCGCATAATCCCTGTTTAAGTAAACATGTAAATGTTTGTCAACTGTTCAGGAATCTCATAGTATGTCGCTCTCTGATAGCTACTGTACTTCTGTGGGCTAGCTGTCTAGCTGCCTCTTCTGTGGGCTGTTTGCGCTCTCTCTCTCTCTCTCTCCCTCTTCCTCGCTCTCTCCCTCTCTCTCTCTCCCCCTCTCTCTCTCTCTCCCTCTCCTTCTCTCTCCCTCTCCCCCTCTCCCTCTCTCTGCCTCTGGGTAGGGGTGTCCATTCAGATCCCAGACTCAGCCCCCCCCCCCTGCCACCCCCACCCAGGGACATTCCATTGGTCTGCTCCCGGCCCCCATGGCAGTTGGCCAGATCCTGTTCTGTTGCCACAGCAACAAGGAGGCGGTAGTCCGTAAACATTTTTTAAAAAGAGCAGAGTCAGAGTTAGTCTACGGAGAGAGCTGCCTGGTTAGTTACCTAGTTAACTAGTCTTATGAACTAGTCTTATGACCGATAACTAGTCTTATAAACTAGTCTTATGACCGATAACTAGTCTTATAAACTAGTCTTATGAACTAGTCTAGTTCACTAGTCTTAGGTACAGCCTGTGGAGGCCTTGTTGTTTTGACAGAACACCTCAGACAAAACAGACACCTGACACCACGCCACAGTTTGTTGACACCAATAACTTGATCTTTGCTCGGCACGACACAGACCACCACATGACCTCCATTATCTCCCTCCGCCTATGTGAGACCGTCACATAGTTAACTGTGTCATTGAAAATGAAAAAAAATCACCCCCAAGGTTAATGTCTCGACTTAGATTTGAGGCCAAACAACATTATGTTGCATTATGAACTCGCTGACCTATTTTGTCAAACATGACCTCTTATCTGTCAAAAATGCTTTTTGGATAAAAACCGTTGGTCATAAAAAAACAAAATATCACTGCTGGATATCAAAAATGCCCGTTATTTGTTGCCTCGGAGAGTTGAGTTTCTGTTTTTAGTGCTTTGAGAAAACGCCGGTGTTCAAAGCGCTTCACTTCACAGGAACGCTCTGTCAGCGCGCCAGGCCCTGTGAGAACCCAACAGGTGACTCTCCTGCAGACTGAACCAACAATGTTCCCTCATCACCCACCTTGGCAGCTACCCCAAACACACACTTACACACACTTACACACACACACACTGCACGCACACACATACACACACCGTACGCACGCACGCACACCGCACGCACGCACGCTCACACACACGCTCACACACACACACACACACACCGATCACGCGCACGCTAATGCACACACACCACTCATGCACGCACACACACACACACACACGCACACACACCGCACGCACGCACGTACACACACACACACGCGCACACACACACATACCGCATGCACACACACACGCACACACACACACCCACCCACCCACAAGAAATCAGCCTTGTAATCATAATGACTGTTCACTGTTTAACTATAAACCATAAAGCTGTTATTCAGTCTGAGAGCTCATAATTTGTCGGGTTATCAACTCCCTCGTAGGAAATGAAAAGTCGGTTCAAAAACCAAATGGAATCCTTTGCCCTCTGGGGCGTATCAGCACTGTGCTATGGGAGGTATCACCAGGCTAGATAGGCAGTGTTGTGTAGCATTCTTATGTCCAAAAATAGGTTGAAAGTGTGGCTGGTTGGTCGTAGCAGTTTTCCTTCAAGGCCTGGTATTCAGCCACCTTGGCCTGGGGAGGAGGGGACTGTTAACCCCCTCTCACCCCCACCTTGGCCTGGGGAGGAGGGGACTGTTAACCCCCTCTCACCCCCATCACCCCCACAAACCCTCCACTTACTTAAGCAGATGTTTCTCTCTCTCCCACACACACACATTCACGCACACACACACACACACACACACACACAAATTGCCCCCGCCACCATTGAGCACCTTGCCTCCACATGCCCAGGAAGGACCGCCCTCCCGCTTAATCTGTATTTATTCAATTACTACTCAGCTCAGCATTCCTCCTAAATGACCTCACATCTCTGTAAACAAAAACATGTGAGAGAGAGAGAGAGAGAGAGAGAGAGAGAGAGAGAGAGAGAGAGAGACGGAGGAGGAGGAGGCATTATTTGTCTGTGAGTCTTTTAACTTAAGATAAGTTAAGTAGATAATCCAATAGTCTAGGGGTCCTGTGTTCTCACACTGAAGCTGTGTACAGCAGGGAGTTGCAGCTACAGCAACACAAACCGAAGAGAGAAAGTCGGTGGTGATAAGAGCTAATATTAGCCTAGCGTGTAATCACGCAGCCCCCTGATCACACACCGCCAGCCAGTCTGAAGAGAGACTAGCTACACTCTCCCGTCCCCCTCCCACAGGTGCCCCCGAGTCTGAGCTCCTCACGCTAACGTCCACAAACATCCAGAACATTCCAATACAGATGCTTTTGATAACCGACGGTCAAACGTATGAGTCAACACCTAAGATATGGGATCGAATGCCTGTCTGCTTGCTTGACCGACCCTCCCTCTCTCTCTCCCTCCCTCCCTCCCTCATTCAGTCATGTTTTCCAACCCTTGTCTCATTGACGTCATGTTCAACAAAAACTTTTTGGCAGATGACTCAATGTTATGTCATCTCTCTTGCCATTCCAGCCTGAGTCACCTGCTAGTCACTTGCTTGGCATGCGTGCGTGCGTGCGTGTGCGTGCGTGCGCGCGCGTGTGTGTGTGTGTGTGTGTGTGTGTGTGTGTGTGCATGTGTGTGTGTGTGTTTATTGCAAAAACTCCCAGTGGGTGACCTGTTAGTCTGTTAGTAATGTCATCTTCCCGGCACTGTGGACTTTCACTGACTTCAGCAGTGTGTGTGTGCGTGTGTGTGTGTGTGTGTGAGTGTGAGTGTGTGCGTGTGGGTGTGTGTGTGGATGCGTGTGTGTGCGTACGTGCGTGTGTGTTTCCCCTGGTGTGGTGAGTTCACTTACACTAACCCCCCCCCCCCCCCTTCCCCTCACACTGTGCAACACAATCCAATGAGTAACTATAGTGTAGTGTGACAGTTTGGCAGGCAAGGCCCTCATGGTTTCCCATACAAATCAAGAGGGGTCCTCAGAGAATGAACAGGAGTGGAGGGGACTTCCTTTTCCAAAAGGCCCCACCAGATATTCTGGCTGTTCCATGGTCATTAACCCAACATGACTCAGACGAACCCCCGCCCCCCCCGCTCCCCCCCCGCCACCCCCGCCACCCCCCCGCCCTACCGCCCTGCACACAGCTCTCGGATGGGAAAACCTTGACTCAACAGCCCCAGCTGTGAGGCTTTTCCCCTTCTGTGACTTTTCTAGAAAACTTAGAAAAAGGATGTGGACTCTTTCCATGTTCAATACGATCATTTCCTCCTATGTTTTTTATATTATTATTAGACAATAGTAGAGAGATGTAACGCATCGTCGAAACGTCGACTACATTTTTTTTACCTTAAGCTTAAGGGCGATTAGGAGAGCGGAGACAGCTTGAGAGAGTGGTGGTTAAAAGCCGGTGATGGAAATGCAAATCTACGCTTTTAAGAGTGCCCACAGCAAAGGAAGGAATGTCTTTAGACTTTTTGCTAGAAGGTACGAATCATCCAGTAAACATATAATGATAATATAAGGCCTAGCTTAAAAGCTCAAGCGCTTGTTTGGCCAGCTGCAATTGCAGACTAGCGGGAAAAAAAACGTGAGCGACTCCTTCACTGCTGCGGGGTGTTACATTGACAAGACAACCCTCCTTTATAACAAACCTGCTTCAACATGCTGGGGTGTGTGCTCTGTTCTGAGGACCCCCCCCCTCAGTAATTTAGCTGTGAATTATGGCCTGGCAGAGGGTGAAAGGGGGATGAAAGCATCATGTATGGAGTAGGTCATGGCTCTAAGTGTTTGGACCACATACGTTATTTCTGTGATTTGGACACAATGGACGAGAGACCTGACCTACCCTGAGACTAGGCCGAGACGAGAGAGGCCTGTATGTAAGGGCCTTGCTCTAACTGTTGGTCTACTCCATTAGAGTTAATGACATGATCATTAATTACTACTTGCATTTCTTTAGGTTATTTGCCCTGGGTCAGGTTGAAAATGTCAGGTTGTTAATTATCGTGTTATAAATCAAAGAGCAAGAGAGGGAAAGACACAGAGAGAGAGAGAGAGAGACAGAGAGAGAGACAGAGAGAGAGGGAGGGAGGGAGAGAGGGAGGGAGGGAGAGAGAGAGAGCGAGAGACAGAGAGAGAGAGAGAGGGAGGGAGAGGGAGGGAGAGAGAGAGAGAGAAAAAAAAAAGTCGACAAAGCTAGTTAGATTACCGCTATTCACAATAGTGTTTCTCCAGCAGAATGAGCCAGTTCTACACGGCTGCATGCCACAAACTGAAAATATTCATTATTTCCCAAACGAAATTTCCTTGGAGAGAGTGCGGATTGACCTGCAAGTTTCAGCTAAAGAGAGCGTTACCATGACAAAGCAATCATCCACCAGAGATCTGTGTGTGTAGTGCCGATCGCTGAGCTGCACACAGTCCTGTTCTGCCCTTGCAGTAACAGCCCTTACTCTACATGTGGAACTCTACATGTCAACACATAATTAGTAATAAACAATATACTATAATATTCCTAATACTATCAGATCTCCAGAGTATTACTGTCATTACATTTACATTTTTGGCATTTAGCAGACGCCTTATTCGAAAGCGACTTACAGTCAATACATTTGACTAAGGAAGTGAATCATAAATTCACCAGTTCTAGCAGGAGGAGTAATCTAGCTCAGGCCAGGAGCCACTGGCAGTCGTCGTGAAAAAGTATTTTTTTTATTTATTGACTGTCATGACTTCAATTAATGAATATCAAACATATTGACGTGTCATATGATGTGCATATTGCACTGAAAAGACAGGACAGAGGTCTACAATCTTGTCTAAATAAGAAAAAATTATAATAATCAGAGCAAATCAATGAATTAGGCCTAGTTCCATACTTCAAATAGTTGGTTTATACCAAAACATCTCATGTCAAAAACATTTTTGAGAAAACTGTATGACTTTTAGGTGTTCACAACCCTAAGCCTAACGCTCCATTAGGCCTAGACAAAGTACCAGGGTCAGAATGCCTGAAGCGTGGTGCTGCAATCTGATCTTACGACCCACGGTATACGTTTAATAAGCTTTTTCAACCCTTAGGGTGTCCAAGCCCCCCCCCACCACCACCACCACCCAGCACGTGCTGCCCTACTATTGTCTCTTCCACCCCCTGAGACGCATATCCACCCATTGACAGAAGCGGCCTCTGCGAGTAATTTTCATGAGGACCTTTACAGAGAGGAGAGAGGGCCTTTTAACAGTGAAACGGCAAAGCCAAAGAGTTGGATTTGTATACCTAAGGGCAACACACTGTGTGTGCTGGAATGCCATTGAGAAGGCTGTAAAGGACAACTGTCTGTGGCGGGCTGGGCGATGGCTGTGGGACCCTTGGCTTGGAACAACTGTCATAAAACAGCAGCTGTCATTTGTTCTGCAACTGTCTGAGCTAGACAAGGGATTGATCACGAGAAGCAAAGATAATATTTTGGAGACACATTCGATCGATGTTGTTAAGCAGCACACATTCGGATGTTGGCCATTAATTACACTGTGGGGGTGAAGTTAGTAATCCAAATCCATGACTTTTATAAATGTATGTGTTGTTTTATTCAGGAGTAAAACATAACAATCACATACTTTATATCCTTTAAAAGAAAAACACTGAATATTTGAAATTAATAAGTCAATTTGAGTGTTTGTCTGGTATCTAGGATACGCCATATTTAACTGTGTAATGTTCAGTTGAAACTCAAATGGGTCAACTAAATGTGCATTTTGTCAATATAGTCGGCTACAGGGTACTTTCCGTCTGATGGAATTATGATTGATGTGCATAATCAGAGTAGGCTATGTTCACAACTCTGCACTCTGAGTTAAATGATGAGTTGCCTTTCAAATTACTTCACGGCCAGGCCAATGTTGTAGCCCAGATCCACCCTGATCTACACACAGCTTCTCCAACAATCAAACAGAGATACTGACAACTCGTTAGAAAGTAAACAAGCAGACCTCTGATTATTAAGTAACACTAAATAACCTAGGCAATGGTAGTAGGCTATAACGTGAGCTTAGAATGATAAGGTTCTATCTCCGTTTAGGGCAGTACAGAGATATTGAGCGTCAAAGTTTTTACATTCCATTATGTTTTGTGAGATGGAACCTTTGTATTTTATGAATTACTAACTCAAAAATGTCAACATTTTAAAAACAACACCACACAGGCATTAATAAACACCTAATGGATCAGATTATGTAAAAAACTCAATTTTGACAAAAATTGAGATATATAGAACCTTAGCCTATAATTCTAACGTCACGATCTGTCAATGACACCAACTTTAAACCGGCAACCAATCCACACTTTTTTTTTGTAAGAAAGCCAATGCGTCTAACTCTAAATCCACTAAAACACACACATCCCAGGAGCAACATAAGTTACTAGTAAATAAGTTAGTTGGATTGTGTGTTCTGCAAATCAGTGTTTTTCAACACTAGAAGGGCTGCATGACTGAGTTAACACCGCCTCCCCGTAGAGACCAGACGGCAACATTGTATTTGACAACATGCGCTCTTATCGCATCTAAACACAGAGATCAAACAAAAAACAACTCATGTGTGTTTTCAAACAATACCAGTCCGTCCAGAAGGCCTCGATAGAATATAGGCTATACCCACGATTGCTCAGATGGAAATGAGAAAATCAAATGTACCCCCTTATCCGCTGTGCATGGTCCCCGTTCTGCAATAGCCCCCTTTCCCCAGAACCTCTCTCACATGCATAACACACTCAGTACTAAAACATGCCTAGGGA
>NC_137689.1:6312524-6337524 GCF_963989245.1 Nansenia antarctica | reverse complement strand
TTGCCCAGTGAAAGGGAGGAGGCGGGTCCTAGGTTGGACTGCTGGTTGGAGGTTGCTTTACGCAGATGTTTTTTTCTGGGACAGGTTGATCTTGTCACCCAGACTTAATGCCATACCCTTTGGGAAAAGAGGAGAAAAAGATGACTTTTAATACATTGTATTCTCTTCATTGAACGCCCTTTCACTTCCACTAGCAGCTGGACGGCAGAGAGGCGTTCAGTTTCCCTGGGAGGCGCTCATCTGAAACCCCTTCGTTCTCTTGTCTCGGTTGAGAGCGGATACAGCTCGCTGACAAGACTTGATCATACTGCTAGTACTATGAGCAAGGCCAGGCAAGGCAAGGTTATTTGTATAGCACATTTCAGACAACAGGGGCGATTCAAAGTGCTTTACATATAGCATAACAAATAATACATCAAGAGGAGAATAGTAAACTGATTTTTTTTTAAAAAGAAAAGAAAAGGTAAAAAAAAAAAGTACAATGGTAAGAATATCTATCTATCTATCTATCTATCTATCTATCTATAGATAGATATAGATAGATATAGACCAACATTGAAACTTCTTAGATTTAAACATCTTTAGGGTTTGGGCCTGTTTGATTTCTTCAGGGAGTTTGCTCCAGGAGCACAGAGCTGACAGAGTGACTAAAAGCTGCTGCACCGCGTTTTGTTTACCCTCCGAGCGAGGGAGGGGTGAGGGAGGAGAGAGTGACCCACCTGGCTCTTGGCCCGGATGCGGATGTGTCCGTTGACGGGCGCGTCGGGCCCCAGGTGGATGGGCTTCTCGATGCTCACGTTGGCCAGCGCGTCCTCCCCGAAGATGGAGCGGGCGTACAGGTTGGCGGCCATGAACCCGCAGAAGCCAGAGAGAGCCTGGAGGAAGACAAGACAAGGTAGAGTGAGGACCACGTCACGTATACATCACCACTGCTACCTATCTGACACAGGAGACGGAGTCCACAATTGCTCCTCTGGGAATGTGATGAGGTTGCGAAAGATAGAGGGCTCGTCTTAAAAGATTCATCATCATAACTGTCTGAAACTAAAAGACCAAAAAGTAAAAAAAAAAAACATTGATTTCCCCCCCCCCAGTCTCTCATGGGGTACATTTTCACTTTCCGAACTGATTGATTGAATCAGACAATTTAGAAAAGCCGTTTATAAATCCGATCCTAACACTGCAAAAAGACAGCAGCAACGAAAAAGTTATAAATGCTCTGAGAACTTCCACCTCATCAGTCCATCGTTCTGGCAGGTTGAAAACCTAGACCCTAGACCAGAGGTCGGCAATTAGGTTTGGCCTCGGGCCAAAACATTTTTGAGCCACTAGATGGCGGGCCCGAACGTTTTTTTTTTTCTAGATTTTTTTTTTTTTCCTAACACCAGGGGAGCCACCCCTCCTAAATTTCGTTGTTTGGTACCTGTACTGTAGCAATGACAATAAAGACCATTCATTCATTCCATTCATTCATTCATTCATTCATTCATTCATTCATTCATTCATAAGTAATTGATTGTTAAAAAATGTGACACGTTCTAATGCTTTGACTTTTCTTTCGAAAAATGTACACATCGCTAGTCAACTAACACAGCTTGTTTTGTGAGCCTGCTAACAATGTAAAGTAGTGTTGTAGTTAACTAGGTAACAATGTAAAGTAGTGTTCTAGTTAACTAGATAACAATGTAAAGTAGTGTTGTAGTTAACTAGGTAACAATGTAAAGTAGTGTTGTAGTTAACTAGGTAACAATGTAAAGTAGTGTTCTAGTTAACTAGGTAACAATGTAAAGTAGTGTTCTAGTTAACTAGGTAACAATGTAAAGTAGTGTTGTAGTTAACTAGGTAACAATGTAAAGTAGTGTTGTAGTTAACTAGGTAACAATGTAAAGTAGTGTTGTAGTTAACTAGGTAACAATGTAAAGTAGTGTTGTAGCTAACTAGGTAGCAGTCCAATCCATTACGTTGCAGTATTTTGGCTTGACTAGCAAGTTTGTGTTGTGATTCTCAACAACGTTGAAACGTAGTTTCACCCTTTTCCATAGTTTTGAATAATAAATGTGTGGACTGACGATGTAGCGCAGCCTAGCTTATTCTAATAATTATTTAACATACTTTCATTCTGAATGATTCCCCCCTCCTCCCAGACAAGGTCACATTATTATTGGATTGGTTGTTTGCCTGCCGGGTGAAGTTAGCTAAACATTTAACCTGCTAACTAGCAAGAGAAACATCATGTCACTCTCCAAAGGTGTAAAGAGGAAAGTTGACGGTGAAAACAGGGCATTTAAAGAGGAATGGACAGCGAACTATAATGTTCATCCTACCTGGTTTCATCAACGCAAAGCCGTTGTGAGACTCACATCTTCCGTGCTCACAATGTTCCCTTTCTATACATGCGAGTCGTCCTTTTCCTCAATGAATGTGATAAAGACGCACGAGAGGAATCGATTGATGCAAAAAAAAACTTGAGAACTGCCTGCGGATTAAAGTGACGTCCATATAACCAGATATCAAGCAAATACTGACCGATGGGAGATACCACATTTCACATTAAGTGAGTACCAAGCCTGTCGTTATTGTATTTAATAACCTAATTGTATTTTTTATATTTTGAATGAATGGCTCATTGTAATTATTATCCCTAATAGCGTGTTTGCTCTGTCGTTTCAGGAGCATAGGCCTATGCACCACCACCCCTCGCATAAGCGGATTACTTTTCTTTCTTTTCTTTTTTTCACCGATTTTGTTGTCAATGTTTTTCAGAATATTAAACTGAATTTGCTTTGTTACTGTTCATATGTGTGTTGCAGTCACATATACGTAAACATTACGTTTGAATTATTTACTGAGCTGGTGTTATTTTTTTCAAACCACACACGGCTATTTCAGCACTACACGTTGTCCACCTACTTATGATTCACTATGAGGGGTTCAGCGTCAGTGCGCTTCGGTGCACCCCGCTGCCTGATTGTCTGTCCCTGTGTCATTCACTCTCAACATGGATAAAAGTACAATAAGCATTATTCAGGTGGAGGTAGATTCTCTATTCGGACATTATAGGCGCTATATGTGGGACTGTCGGTCCGATATTGTAAAAAAAAAAAAAAAAAAAAAAAAAAAGTGGATTCTCAAAATATTCTGCTGGGCCAAATATTATTGGTGATGGGCCAGCAATGGCCCGCGGGCCGCCTATTGCCGACCCCTGCCCTAGACCCTACCAGATGTTTATCATCATCATTATGGTCCCGTTGCCAAGGGTCGACCAGGTCCCACTGCACTGTGGCTCAACCGGTAGAGCCGGCGTCTAATGATCGCAAAAAGACAGCAGCTCGCAGCTGTTCGAATCCCCGGTGGGCCACGTGTCGACGTGTCCCTGAGCAATGGCTGTGACGCCTTGACTAGATGTCCCCTCTTGTGCATCGATGCGTTTCGTTGTACCTTGACCAATGACAAACTTTTAACCCCTTTCCCCTCTATAATAGAAGAGATTTCAATGAGACTACTGTGGGTAAATAAAGGTTAAATAAAAAAAAAGGTTACCTTCTCTGGAGTCAGACACTTCATGTTGGTGGAGCTGAGTATGTGGTGCAGGTAGTCGTTCAGGTCTGTGATGTTGGTGTTCACTGTCACCTAGAAGAGACGCACAGGGTTAGAGGTCGGAACATGTTCACTGTATCTTTTTTACAATCCCACTCACATTTACCACCCTATTGGACAGAGAGAGTGAAGACAGACAGGAAAGTAAGGAGAAGAGGGCATGTCAGCAGGGCATGGGCCGGACCCGAACCCATGCCGACATGTGTGCACTGTAGACCGCGGTGCTAGACCACTGGACCACCCCAGGCCACACATGTTTACTGTATCTTAAAAGAAACAAACAGCGCTGTTCCTGTTTGTCCGACAGCGTCCGACAGCGTACCTTGTTCTCCCACTCAAACTCCGCCCACATCTGTCTGAACTCAGCGTCCGTGCAGGAGGCCGGCTGGATGTAGTCCATGATGTCGATGTGGATGTCGCTGAGCACCACGCAGTTCCTGTCGCTGGCCGCGCCCGACACGTCATACACTGAGACACACAAGAAAAATAATAAATAGATTGTCATATGATATATATAAATATGTTCGTTTGGTTTTCGGGAACTCGTAGCTCCCAATTGGTGAAGATAACTCCGACCTGAATGCATTCGAGTGCTTTTGAAGTGGGAACAACTGTTCAACTAATGAGATTTCGTTTGCAATTCAATGAATGTTGACGTACTACAAACATACTGTACATGTGTTATTGTAAAAAATGCCATGATATATACAGATATTTTTTTCAAAACACGAGGAGGCTGTGGCTCAGGAGGTAGAGCCGGCATCTAATGATCGCAACTCAAGGTCAGCACAGCAGTTGGTTCAAACCCCGGCTGTGGACATGTCGAGGTGTCCTTGGGCAAGACACTGAACCCCAAATTGCTCCCAACGAGCGGGCCGGCGCCTCGCATGGTAGCTTGCCGCCGTTGGAGTGTGAATGTGTGTCTGAATGGGTGAATGAGAGGCCGTTGTACGTAAAGCACTTTGGAATAAGGCGCTGTATAAGTGCAGTCCATTTACAATTTCAAATGTGTTCATAAAATGTGTGAGTGGATTCTGGCATCAGATCAACCATCACTTGGACGACCTCTCTGACCGCAGTGGGTCAGGCTACAGAACCAGTCATCAACCACACACATCACCACAAACACCGCTACCCCCCCGAGGGACAGTTTAATCACGGCTCCTCCTCTCCACCCTGGACACAGCAGACAGCTCCAGTCTCCTGTCACCTACAAACATGGTCAGATGACTCAGCCCCTGTAGGAGGATGACTCTGTACAGGGAGGAGATATTTCCACTGTTGTCATCGACGGGTCACTGTTGGGAGGGTGCATGACTATGACTATCTGCTGGGGTGGTGAGAGATAAGCTGCAGTGGAAAGAGAATCTCCTTGCTTTAAAAAAAAAAAAAAAGGGTCAGGGTTTGCTCAGCAAAGGCTTTTTATTTTTTTAAGGAAGCTCAGATTTGTCTACCCCAAGAATGCTCCATAAGTTTCATAAGTGTTGTGGCTGGTGTCTTGTTCTATAGAGTGATGGGTTGGGGGGTAAACATCTCTAGGGATGATCATGATGCCAACAGGATGAATAAAATCATTAAGAAAACTGGATCTGGTAACTTCCATCGGCACACACCTGGACAATCTGACCTATCACGAACAATCACCCATCACACACACACAGCCGGACAATCTGACCTATCACGAACAATCACCCATCACACACACACCTGGACAACTTGACCTATCACACACACACACCCGGACAATCTGACCTATCACGAACAATCACCCATCACACACACACCTGGACAATCTGACCTATCACGAACAATCACCCATCACACACACACCTGGACAACCTGAGGTCTGTAGATAAGAGGATCCTTGAGAAGCTCAACAACATTGAGACTTGCATCAGCCACCTCCTCCACCTCCTCCACAGTATCTACTCATGGCATCACAGTAGAAGGACAGACATGTACTTTACCAGGGAGCAAAACAGAGTGTTTCCGGAAATCTTTTTTTACCTTTGGCTACGAGGCTTTTAAAAATTGATGATGTGCTGCTTTTTAGTGTCTGTGTGTCCTTTGTTCTGTTTTTATTGTGTACTTGCGTATGTTGTAGGTATTTTAGTATTATTAAAGTAATATCATATGAGATCATATATCTTCTCTAAACTGTCAAGTCTACTTCTAGTTCTTCAATGTGAAACTTGATCTGTCTTTTCTTTTTTAAACTTTAATTGTGATGTATTATGTTGTAATGTGTGTCATTTCTTTATGCTGCTTTCTTGGCCAGGTCTCTCTTGTAAAGGAGATGTTTAATCTCAGTGAGACCTAACCTGGCTAAATAAAGGTTCAATAAATACAAATAAAGTAGTAGAGTTCTTACCAATGTTGCCAAATATGATGCCGTTCTCAGTGGATGCCACTTTGACGTTGGCCTTGATGTTGGCAAAGTCGTGGGGGGCCAGGGTGAGGGGGGAGGGCTTCTCAACCAGCTTCAGGTCACCTGGGAGTTGAAAGGTTTGTAAGTCAGTGCTACACAAATATACACAAGGTTCACCAAGAGAGATGATGGCACTAAAATGTAATTCTGGTCAAAAACATTCACAACATCACCTTGAAAACTATCCACATAGTCCTGCTTAGGTGAAGAGTTAAGGAAGAGAGGGAGAGAGAGAGGGAGTATGAGAGGGAGGAGGAAGAGAGGGAGGAGGAGAAGGAGGAAGAGAGGGAGGGAGGCAGAGAGGGAGGGAGGCAGAGAGGGAGGGAGGGAGGCAGAGAGGGAGGGAGGAGGAGAAGGAGGAAGAGAGGGAAGGGGAGAGGGAGGAAGAGAGGGAGGAAGAGAGGGAGGGAGGGAGAGAGGGAGGAGGAAGAGAGGAAGGAGGAGAGGGAGGAGCATAGACTAGCCACTCACCCAGGGTGGCCAGCTCCAGCGTGCAGTTCTGCAGGGTGTCGTTGGTCTGGTTGACCACCAGCACGTCCAGCACGATGTCATACTGGTTGACGTGGACATAGGCCTCGGCGTACACTGGGTCTGAGAAGCCGGTCAGCTGGGTCACCTGACATAGGAACACACACACACACAGGTCAGCTGATGTAGGAACACACACAGACACAAAGAACTATGCTTATTGCGAGCTTTCGGACTCCAGGCTATCGGACAATGTAAACAACAGCTGTATGATGAGTTTGTATGACGCAGTTTGACGAGACTGAAGAGACGCGCAATGCATTTTGGGGATTTAGTATCCCAGTAGTGTCCAGTCATGGCATACTCCATTTTTTACCCAAAATCTAGTATACATACTAAATTTCTCGCATACTCAAATCTTGCATACTGTACAGTGTGAACGCTCTCGCATACTAAAATCTACGTCATATCTAGTATGAGTAGTATGCTAGTATGCCATTCCGAACACACACACACACTCTGTAGCATAGCTACATGCACGTATACCACGCAATAACCTATAACATGCATCACCTCAAATAGTCTGCTTGATATACTAATCTACTGGTATAAATACCAGTAAATGATTGAAGACATAGCTAAGATTGAATAAAAAGGGAGTGACTTCTCAGTAAATCACTCTGATACGATCAAAACAGCACCACAGCCCAAACCCAACATGCTAATTAACAACATACAGTGTTGTTGCATACTTATCAAAACATACTTCTAAAGCAATGATTTCTGCCTCTCTACATTCATTATGATACAATGCCATCTGCTGGCAGATGAAGCTATATCATATATATATATATATATATATATATATATATATATATATATATATAATGGCTTTGCCTAAATATCATATATTCTAGATTGGGTTCAGTTTATTCAGTTTTTCTCAAAACTTGAGCCATTATTTTAAGAAGGTGACGATATATATCCACAATGCTAAAAATCGCGATTTGAAATGATGCGATTAGCTAATCGCAAAGCCTGCGATTTGCCTGCGATTTGGGATACGTCATACAGCACGTCGGATTCAACGTCAATGAACGTCAACGTCAATGAACGTCAATGTCAATGAACGTCAATGTCAAAGAACGTCAACGTCAAAGAACGTCAATGTCAATGAACGTCAACGTCAATGAACGTCAACGTCAATGAACGTCAATGTCAATGAACGCACACGCACAACAACAACATCGCACGTGAAACGCCCACGTTTCGGTAGCTAGCAACATTCATGGTGGATAAATGGCTTCAGCAGAACCAGAAGCAACGATTTAGTCCCGAAGAAAAACAGCACTTCTGTTGTAAGTATTTCGGGTTTAGGATGTGCAACAAAAACAGGTGTTGGGCACGACCTGTCGTGGAACAGTCGCTACATCCCGAGGCAACGCCACAAACCTGTATCAGCACTTGAAAAAGTACCACGGGCAGCTCTATGACGAGTGTGCGGTCAGAAACGGAGAGTTAAGTGAAAGTCCCGTAGCCCAGTCTAACGTTAAGCAAACTAGAGTTTTAGAGTCGTTTGCGGCTGTTACACCGTATGAAAAGGGCTCACGAAGGCACCGTGAAATAACCAATTCCATCAAGCATTACCTCGCTAAAGACATGGTGTTTATTAACACTGTGAGCAACGAAGAGTTTAAAAAACTAATCCAAATGCTGGATAAAAGTACTAACAACCGATCTGCGGTCGAGCCGTGCACTTCATACATTACGACGAGTTGAAGAGTTGCCAGCAAACGGTATACTTTTCCTGCTTTATCTATCTATCTATCTATACAGAAAGGACCTATTCTTTTTTACTGGACATTTTTATTATGACTTTATTTAACTTGATTGCAGTATGTGCAATATTTAGATGCTGCTCCTGAGCCATAATTAAATAACCTTGTTTGTAGAAAGTAATGCTCTCTGAAATTAGCCCATGATAGACAGATTCATCCAATTACCTGCCCAACTTTAAAGCAACCCAGTGTAAGTTTAGTTATTTCACTCGTAGCTCGGGCTGTGGGGGTGCTAGAGGAGGGAGAAGACGTACAAACTGCACGTTGATACGACCTTCCTAGCCGGAGATATGGCCGCACTTTACAAAAACGTCCTTTGGGTCGCTTTAAAAAATAATAATCGCAAATTAAATCGCAATCGCAATATCTGTCCAAATAATCGCAATTCGATTTTTCCCCCAAATCGTGCAGCCCTAGGTGAGAGTGGTCGTTAGTTAAAGGTGGTCAGGTGTAGGTCAGGTGTAGGTCAGGTGTAGGTCAGGTGTAGGTCAGGTGTAGGTCAGGTCAGGTGTAGGTCAGGTCAGGTGTAGGTCAGGTCAGGTGTAGGTCAGGTGTAGGTCAGGTCAGGTGTAGGTCAGGTGTAGGTCAGGTGTAGGTCGGGTGTAGGTCAGGTCAGATGTAGGTCAGGTCAGGTGTAGGTCAGGTCAGGTGTAGGTCAGGTCAGGTGTAGGTCAGGTCAGGTGTAGGTCAGGTGTAGGTCGGGTGTAGGTCAGGTCAGATGTAGGTCAGGTCAGGTGTAGGTCAGGTCAGGTGTAGGTCAGGTCAGGTGTAGGTCAGGTCAGGTGTAGGTCAGGTGTAGGTCAGGTGTAGGTCAGGTCAGGTGTAGGTCAGGTGTAGGTCAGGTCAGATGTAGGTCAGGTCAGGTGTAGGTCAGGTCAGGTGTAGGTCAGGTCAGGTCAGGTGTAGGTCAGGTCAGGTCAGGTGTAGGTCAGGTCAGATGTAGGTCAGGTGTAGGTCAGGTCAGGTGTAGGTCAGGTCAGGTCAGGTGTAGGTCAGGTCAGATGTAGGTCAGGTCAGGTGTAGGTCAGATGTAGGTCAGGTCAGGTGTAGGTCAGGTGTAGGTCAGGTGTAGGTCAGGTCAGGTGTAGGTCAGGTCAGGTGTAGGTCAGGTGTAGGTCAGGTGTAGGTCAGGTCAGGTCAGGTCAGGT
Source organism: Nansenia antarctica (assembly GCF_963989245.1). NCBI lineage: Eukaryota > Metazoa > Chordata > Actinopteri > Argentiniformes > Microstomatidae > Nansenia > Nansenia antarctica. The sequence goes on along the minus strand of NC_137689.1, from coordinate 6,328,045 downwards.
CAGGTGTAGGTCAGGTCAGGTGTAGGTCAGATGTAGGTCAGGTCAGGTGTAGGTCAGGTGTAGGTCAGGTGTAGGTCAGGTGTAGGTCAGGTCAGGTCAGGTGTAGGTCAGGTCAGGTCAGGTGTAGGTCAGGTGTAGGTCAGGTCAGGTGTAGGTCAGGTCAGGTCAGGTGTAGGTCAGGTGTAGGTCAGGTGTAGGTCAGGTCAGGTGTAGGTCAGGTGTAGGTCAGGTGTAGGTCAGGTGTAGGTCAGGTGCAGGTCAGGTGTAGGTCAGGTCAGGTGTAGGTCAGGTCAGGTCAGGTGTAGGTCAGGTGTAGGTCAGGTCAGGTATAGGTCAGGTCAGGTGTAGGTCAGGTCAGGTCAGGTGTAGGTCAGGTCAGGTGTAGGTCAGGTCAGGTCAGGTGTAGGTCAGGTCAGGTGTAGGTCAGGTTAGGTGTAGGTCAGGTGTAGGTCAGGTGTAGGTCAGGTGTAGGTCAGGTGTAGGTCAGGTCAGGTCAGGTCAGGTCAGGTGTAGGTCAGGTCAGGTCAGGTGTAGGTCAGGTCAGGTCAGGTCAGGTGTAGGTCAGGTCAGGTGTAGGTCAGGTGTAGGTCAGGTCAGGTGTAGGTCAGGTGTAGGTCAGGTGTAGGTCAGGTCAGGTCAGGTGTAAGGCCAGGTGTAGGTCAGGTGTAGGTCAGGTCAGGTGTAGGTCAGGTGTAGGTCAGGTCAGGTGTAGGTCAGGTGTAAGGCCAGGTGTAGGTCAGGTCAGGTGTAGGTCAGGTGTAGGTCAGGTCAGGTCAGGTGTAGGTCAGGTCAGGTCAGGTGTAGGTCAGGTCAGGTAAGGTCAGGTGTAGGTCAGGTCAGGTGTAGGTCAGGTGTAGGTCAGGTGTAGGTCAGGTCAGGTCAGGTGTAGGTCAGGTCAGGTGTAGGTCAGGTGTAGGCCAGGTGTAGGTCAGGTGTAAGGCCAGGTGTAAGGCCAGGTGTAAGGCCAGGTGTAAGGCCAGGTGTAAGGCCAGGTGTCAGGCCAGGTGTCAGGCCAGGTGTCAGGCCAGGTGTCAGGCCAGGTGTCAGGCCAGGTGTCAGGCCAGGTGTCAGGCCAGGTGTCAGGCCAGGTGTCAGGCCAGGTGTAAGGCCAGGTGTAAGGCCAGGTGTAAGGCCAGGTGTAAGGCCAGGTGTAAGGCCAGGTGTAGGCCAGGTGTAGGCCAGGTGTCAGGCCAGGTGTCAGGCCAGGTGTAAGGCCAGGTGAGACCAGGTGTAGGTCAGGTGCGGGCCAGGTGCAGGTCAGGTGTAGGTCAGGTGTAGGTCAGGTGAGACCAGGTGAGGCCTACCTTGTTGAGTTTGGAGGCCAGGGGGTCGGTGGCCTCCTTCCTCTGGGTGGTGCCCATGGCGGCCAGCAGGCTGAGCTGGAACTGGTCCTCCTTGGAGGTCATCTCGTTCTTGGCCGTCAGCTGCATGAAGGAGATGGGGTCGTCCGCCTGCACCGTCACGTTGCGTTTCTCCGACTCTTTCTGTGGGTCGGAGACAAGAATTTAGAATTTAGAATTTAGAATTGACCATTTAGCAGACGCTTTTAACCCAAAGCAATTTACAATTACAGATTACAGGGACATTCCCCCTGGAGTAACTGAGGGCACACAACGCTATCAGGGCATGACCATAGTCCACACCCCAGAATGAAAAAGGCAAGGCTCAAGAGTTGGATGAACTCATAGGGGCTTTCACACCGCCACAGAACCGTGCCCGTTCTGGAACCTCCGAACTTGGTGCTGTCTGGCGAACCAGCCCGCGTTCATACCAGTTTAAGCGTAAACCATCAAGAAGGAGGCTACTTCACTGGAAATAAGGATAATATCTTCCACTACAACATCTGAAATAAACACTATTTTGTATGGTACTTAATGGTAATATGGTAATACGTTCTCTTACCACCCAGCTACTCTGATACTAGAATAAAAATGGCTTATGGTTCCAGACAGACCAGTTCCTGGCACGGTTCCGTGGCGGTGTGAAAGCCCTATGAGAGGTTAAAATTGGTGTAGGTGGGTGGACTGGGAGGTTAAAATTGGTGTAGGTGGGTGGCCTGGGAGAGCGCTCCTCACCTTCTGCGACAGCTTCTCCTCCTCCAGCCTGACGGTGAGCATGTGGGACAGGGACTTGCGGCACTCCTTGTTGAAGATGTCGTTCATGAGGGGCGAGCACTCCGACAGGACCTTGAGGCAGAGGGAGATGCGGTCCACGTCGTCGTCTGTGATGGGCTTCTTGGGCAGGGAGGACTTGCCCAGGTGCAGCACGGTGGCCATGATCAGCATGGCCTCGGCCACGAAGGACTGGAGGGAGAGAGGGGAGGAGGGGAGGAGAGGAGGGAGAGAGGGGAGGAGAGGAGGGAGAGAGGGGAGGAGAGGAGGGAGAGAGGAGGAGGAGAGGAGGGAGAGAGGGGAGGAGAGGAGGGAGAGAGGGGAGGAGAGGAGGGAGAGGGGAGGAGAGGAGGGAGAGAGGGGAGGAGAGGAGGGAGAGAGGGGAGGAGAGGAGGGAGAGGGGAGGAGAGGAGGGAGAGAGGGGAGGAGAGGAGGGAGAGAGAGGAGGAGAGGAGGTCGGTATGAGGACACCACAGAGGAGTGGACAGGAGTGCCCTGAGGCTAGCCAAGAGAGCTTTGAGACTGGGACTAAAGCAAGAGTTCACACTTGCACTTTTTAAAGTGGGTTAGCACTGACGTTAGCCGGCCCTCGCTTTGACGCAGGACTTTTCTGGGTTAGCCCCAGCAATCACCCAAAACACAGTGCCAAAATAGCCATAATGTGAACCGCGGCCAACTGTGGTTAACTGCAATGCTATCATCCATCATGATAAGGCTGTTACCATAACAGGAGCTGGAGCTGATTTATTGTCATTGGCTTTGAAAAAAAGTATATTTTTCTTTTCATGTATTATTTGCTGGTTGTCATCCTGATGGCGCACTAGCAAGCTACGTTGTGAAAACTTTTCATTGTGAAAAATGTAACTCACTGAATCCATTGCATTGCAATATTTTGGCTTGACTAGCGAGTGTCAAATGAGCTTAAATTTTCCGGTCCAATTTATTTACATTTTTCAGAATGAAAGTCAGAACATTTGGTCGGTTGCCGACTTTCTTCCCCCTTTCAGCAGCTGCCGTCACATATTACTCCGTCATTCAACATTCAAGCTTTACCCAACAAGAACCTCAACCAAGTGAGATTGACACAAGTTTCACTTTCAATCGTTTCAAAACTAAATGAAAAGGAAAAGGTACCGTGTCGACTTACATTCTGTCTCTTTTTGTCTTGAACGATGGCGACGTAGCGTAGAGCCACTTTGGTCAGGGTGGTGGCCAGCGAGGCTGCCACGTAGAAGTCTCCATCCATCAAGAAGCCCCTCAGAGGAGGCCTACGAGAGAGGAATAGTGACAGTTTGGTCAAGATTCATCATTCAACCCCTGTAACAACATCACTCAGAAGGCCGGTTCAGACAGAAGATCGGCGACGAGACGAGACCGTTTCAGGACGTCGCAGAGAAAAACCACGGCAACCGCTTGCAACCGACGTTCTAAAACCGTCCAGTTCAGACCAAAGATTAAAAGATTAAAGATAATTCACACAGCTGGAACTAGAAGCTGGACGTTCTAAAAACTGTTTCGATCTTTTGTCTGAACTGGCCTTAATAGAACAGCCATGGGTGGGGTAAAAATGTTTTTATATCTTTGCACTCGATCAAATTTCAGGACCCTCCTTTCATGACTTTTCCTAGATATGTGCGTTCCACCCCCCCAGTATCCTTACATTTTCAAAATCACATCAGGATAAGCTAGTATAAAGCTATTTTGCAGTTTTTCTGTGTAGGAGGCAGGCTAATTGACTAAATTACGTTGTGTGTAAATAGCAGCTAGTGGACGTTGTGTGTAAATAGCAGCTTTTCATTGTAAAGACCATGGTCATTTCACCCCGGAGGTGGCTCTTATAGTAGGAAAAATAGGTGCGTCTGTTCTAGTGTTAAGATTCAATAAACTGTACTGAAGAGACAGAAGAATCTGTGGTAAAACACAAAGGACATCTTTTCTTTTTACCGGTCTTCCTCTTTCTTGGAGGGCCGTGAGGAGCTGAGGGCGCTCTGCGTCACGTAGGTGCCCATCTCTGTCACCAGCTTCTGGGCCGGTGCTGCGTTCACCTCCTCCTCCGGCTTCCCTTCTCCCGACTCTTTCTTGATCTCGTTCTCCACGATGGGGATCTGAACACAGACATCAGAAATGAAAATGGGTCAGGGGTGAAAAAGGTGAGAAGGATACGAGAGCCGGAACCTGCTAGGGGGTCCCGGGGTTATGCTCCTCACAAGTTTTTTGGGGTGGAAAAATGAGCCAACATCTATTTTGGATTCTAAACGGCGAATTTCGTGGAAAGGCGATTTCCATGCCTGATACATGACAAGACCTCAGGCACCGGTATCATACTATCAGCTCATCGTTATCGTCTTGTGCACTGTAATTAGCCTCTATATTAATCCATCGGCGTCGCATCCAACATACCTCTCCGATCGACCTGCGGACCTCTGTCATCACGCTCTGAATGTCCTCTTTTGTGCTGCAGTATTCTCCCAGGATCCAAAGCCCTCCTCTGTAGATTCTAACATAGTTTGGAGGGGTTGGTTGGATGTCAGCCTTTACAATTGATTATCACACATCTGACACCTAGGCATCTCAGGTAATTGAGATTAGGGTTGCAAAATTACTGTAATTTTGGGAAACTTTCCGGTAATTTCCAAAGTTTCCCTGTGGGTTTCAATATGGAAACATGGGAAATTATTAAATTATTACCCAAATTTACAGGAATTTTGCAACCCTAATTGGGATACTGTTTGTAAAATGCAGTGATACCAAAGTGAGCAGGGACTAGGGAGAGAGACAGCAACATGACTAGAGGAGCTGGCTGGCGAGGTCTTACTTGACGGTCTTGATGGCGTGGAAGACTTCCAGCATCTTCTCTATGATGAGGGGCCGCAGGCTCTCGAACCTCTGGATGGCCTCGCGCACGAACTCCAGAACGTCTGCAGCCGCCGCCTCGTTAGTGTCACTCAGGAACTCCATCAGCTGAGACACACACACACACACACACGATTTACTTACTTATACACACACACACACACACTTTCCTCACTCAACACACACACACCACTCAGGAACTCCATCAGCTGAGACACACACACACACACGCATGATTTACTTACGTGTGCACACACACACATGCACGCACACACACACACACACACCACTCAGGAACTTCATCCACTGAGACACACAAACATGTGTATATACACACACACACACACACACACACACACACACACGACCTTGGCTGCATTGAATTACAGGGTGTGAGGGATGGGGGGGGGGGACAGGGACTGTAAGTGAATAAGCGACCTTGGGTACCCAGAAAGGGACTATATAAATTCAAGTTATTATTATTGTTATTGTTATTATAACTCACCACAGGGATGACGTTGGCGGCCATGTCAGGGAAGCGCACGCTGCAGGAGTGGAGCGTCCTGACCAGCAGCTGCCTGTACTTGTCTGTGTCCTCGTGCTCCGTTACGTTGTTGGTCTTGATCACCTCCTTCTTCAGAACGATGACCAGCTGGAACCCAGAAACACACACAAGACTTTAGGACACTCACCCTTCTGTTTGCAACAGGATGAAGTACAGGAGAGTTAGATGAAAAAAGAGTAGGGAGTACAGTGCCTTCGGAAAGTGTTCAGAACCCTTCACTTTTTCCATGTTTTGTTGTGTTAGAGACGATTTAAAATTGATTAAATTAAAAGAATTTGCCATCAATCCACACACAATACCCCAGAATGACAATGTGAAAACATGTTTTATTTTTTTATTTCTGTATTAAAAATAAATAAATAAATACAGAAATACTTCATGTATTCTGACCCTTTGCTATGACACTCCTACAATTAGCTAAAATGTCAAACAAAATCACTCGCTAAGATGAATCGAGTCCATCTTAATGCAAGGATAATAGTTCATAGTTCAATTTTGAAACTAATATCTTTGTTTTCATAGTGTCTCTGATTTTCATAGGAATCAATTACACACACTGCTTACAAGGAGCAATATAGTGTGCAACTAGCTAACTAGTTAGTAACTAGACGACGATGGCCCAGTGAGGACCAGGACAGCGGTCCTGTGAGGAGAGACCCACCTCCTCTACGTTGCGGGAGGAGACCAGGTCCAGGGCCAGCTGCAGGGTCTTCTTCCGGACCTCCAGGTCAGGCGTGCTCAGAACACGCAGGATGTCCATCACCAGGTCCTGAGAGACCAGAGACATGTCTCGTTAGGACACTTCACAGATGTACTGGTGTCTAACATGGGGCTTGTTCACCAACAGTAACAGTAACATTACAGCTGCAGTAGTACCTGTAGAACACGTTCATGGGAGGGATGCTCCTTCAGCTCTATCAGGCGGTCCAGGACGATCAGCTTCACGTTGTTGTCGCTTTCCTTGATGATCAGATCAATGTAGCACTGGGCAGCTGCCTAGAATTCAGGATTCAGGATTTAGAGTCAAGTTTATTTATATAGCACATGTTCATACAAGCAAATGTAGCACACAGTGTTTTACAGAATAAAACAAAACAAGACAGATAGGAGAATAAAAACTAGTGAAAAGACTTGACACAAGTACAGAGTCAGACAGACCATATGACAGACTAACAGTGATGATGCTGTAGCTGCTGCTGTCATGTGTATATACTCAGACAAGGTACCATGGCAAGGTCAAGGCAAGTTTATTTGTATAGCACATTTCATACAACAGGGGCAATTCAAAGTGCTTTACATATAACAAGAAAATACATCAATCCAATACCTTGATGGCGGTGGGGGCGCTGGACAGGGTGATGAGGGTGCCGGCCGCCTCGTACTTGACGGCTGGGCTGGAGGACTGCAGCAGGTTGTAGATGCAGCGGATGAAGCGTGCGCGCTCAGAGGGGTTGGCGTGGCACACCTACGCATGGCATGCAGCAGAGCAGGAGGCGCATGTCAGTCAGATCCTCACATTTATTAATTTGTGTACTTAAAAAATTATAATAATTCTGAAATGATTTCTGGTGTGATTTTTGAAATGTGAATGAACAACTCACCTTATAAATTAGCTCCACAATGACCAGCTGGAGAATATCTCCAAATGTGTGTACTTGATCAATGCAGGTGCTTAGGTAATCCAGAGCTCTGTCCTGCACAGTGGAGAGTTAACAGTGTTAAAGAGGGTCTTAGACAACTAAGAGAGACAGTGTTACAGAGTGTCTTAGACAACTAAGAGACCATTGTGACAACCGTATGAAGGTATTGACCTGGTCTGCGTGGATCAGCATCATGAAAGCATTTCTCTTGCAGCTGGCGTCTTTTTCGTTCACGAGGAAGTCATGGATCAACTCCGGGGCGTCGGGGATGAGATTTTCAAAGTTCCTGAATGAAACAAACATTTTACGTGAATCAAAGTGTCCACTCTATCAAAGTGTCATTTTGGTATTGTATCGGAGCCATTATTAACGTACATACAAACTATACATGACATGTTAGAAGTGTACAGCACCTCTACACACACTGTATAGTAGGGATGTTATCTTTTAATGTGTAGTAGTAGAAGTAGAAGTATGTGTAGAAGTATTCAAATAAATAAAAATTGTGGGTCATCTGAAAAAAAGTTTGAAAAACTTTCATTTTCAAGACATAGCTAAGTGTCAGAAGAACCTAGATGTTGAGGCCCCCCAGCCCACCACACTAGAGATGCTCCGATCTGATCGGCGCCGATCGATATCGGCCGATATACGCCCTTGATCGGTTTTGATCGGAGTTCTCAAAGCGGCCGATCAAACACGGCCGATCAGTTTACATAGAGAAATGGCGTCGCCAGTCTGGCAATATTACACAGTGTCGGAAAGAGACAACAAATATGCAGTTTGTAATGTCTGCTCAAAAGAAATTCCTCGCGGAGGAACGCACGCAAGGTCTTTCAATACCACGAATATCATACGGCATTTGCTGCGTTCGTCGATTCGCTCCGAGAGCGCCGAAGCGCACACTGGGCTCGACGTCATAAAGGGACCGATTGCTTTGATTGGACGAGAGGCGTTCCACGAGTGCTGGTCAGAGTTCCAGCGCGACTTCACGAGCGTAGTGTAGGTAGTGTTCAGCGACGTCATGTGACCCCGCGAGCAGGAAGTCACTAAGCGAGGCTAAGGCCCATAGCAACAACTATTAGCGCGCGAGTTTTAGGTCTTCCTCTGTGCACCTTGCACAAGTGTAGATAGCGAGCGACTTTTCAGCATAGCAGGACATATTTTAGATGATAAGAGGAACAGGCTGAGTGCCAAAAACGCTGAGATGCTTGTATTTCTCAAGGCTAATCTGCCAGTGATGCTGCTTAATCAGAAGTAAGGTTTGAGTCTGAAATCTCCTTAGGTGCAATGTTTTGTTTTTTTGTTTTATTGATTATTGCTGACTTGCTGTCTTATCTCCTCCTAAATATGACTTGAAACTGACTGACTTGAAACAGTATTTTATATTTGGCTATAGCCTGTTTATGTTGCAGTTTAGTTAGGGTATGTTTATTGTTCCTCAGGAAAGCTACAGTATAAGCTCCAAGTTCTCTAAGAGCCCCTAGTTCCTCTCATTCGAGTGGAATGTTGCACATTTGATGTGACAGTGTACATTTTATTTATTATGATTTTTATTTTCACATTTTATTAGTTTTTCCTGAAGTAAGCTACAGGTGGTTGTGAATTCAATAAAACAGATGGTTGTCAATTCATGATACTTTCTCATCTCCTAATTTCATTTGAATACTTCATATACAATGTCAATGGTGTTAAGAATAATTAAAAACATAAATAATGCTACACAATAAATAGAATGCTTCAATTGCCATTTTCGACGCTGTGATCGGTGATCGGTGATATCGGATCGGCAGATCACTGATTCCAGTGATCGGTGATCGGTGATCGGCACCAAAAACCCTGATCGGAGCATCTCTACACCACACACAGTGTACCTGTAGATGGTGTAGATGGCCAGGAGGACAGTGGACGTACCTGTAGATGGTGTAGATGGCCAGCACGGCGTTGCGGCGTACGTAGCTGTGGCGGTGCTCCAGACAGGCTCGGATGGCGGGCATCAGAGGCTCCAGCAGCTCAGACTCCTTCAGCTTGCAGAGGAAGCGCAGAGTGGACCCCCGGATGAACTCGTTAGGGTGCTGCAGGTCCTGCAATACACGGGTGAAAAGATAAAATCTGATTACTTATGAGTACTTCTATATATCTATACACACACACTCACACTCATATACGCACGCACGCACGCACACACACACACACACACACACACACACACATAAACACACAAACAGACACACACCCACACACAGACACAGTGTCTAAGTGTGTGTTAGCTTGTTACCTAAAATCTGATTACTTATGAGTCGTTTCTACATGAAGTGTAGACACACTTCGTTCCAGTTTGAAAGTTGACAGTCAAGTTACGGTAGATATTAGTATCACAGCAGGCGATGTAATATGTATTCCACCATCTCATAGGCCTCTTATACTCTTTGTAGTGCAAATCAGTTCATTTATCTAACAATTCACTGAGTATATCCTCGCCTTCTTAAAATAATGACTTATGTCACTTTTGAGGAAAATGATGTTGTTGCCTAAATATCATATATTCTAGATTTGGTTCAGTTTATTCCGTTTTTCTCAAAACTTGAAAATATGACTTCAGCCATTATTTTAAGAAGGTGACGATATATTGTACAACATACTGCTACCTGCCATCCTGCCCCTCCTCCCCTCCAACACCCTACCCTCAACCCCCCCCCCCCCCCTCCACTCACGTGCACAAGCACACACAGAAGCACACACATACAACTCCAGAGGATCACAACAGAAATAAATCCTAGGATTTTAGTGTGTGCTGCTCATTCCTCGACAGCCCATGTAAGTGTATGACATATGGCATTGATAGTCATGATTGTCAAATAAAAACGACCTAACCACCGTACCTTCCTGTAGGCGTCACAGACCAGGATCATCTCCTGGAGCAGCTTGCCGTCCAGCGTGGTCTTGGGCACAATCTCCCAGAACACCAGCAGGAGCTTCTTGATGGTGTGGTCCTGGAGCGGGAGGACGAACCGGATGATGGTCATCAGAAGACCCGGAAGCTTCTCCCCGTTCAGGATCATGATGATCACCTTCTTCAGAGCCTCCGTCTTCGCCTTGATCTCACCCTTTTCTAATGTCGAGAGGAAATAAGTTTCGATTATTACTCCAACTGTCACTCTGACTCCAACTGTCACTCTGATCACATAACCTCACAGTTGGGGGGGGGTGACAAACTGAAATGATTGTATTATTACTCCAACTGTCACTCTGATCACATAACATCACAGTTAAGGGGTCACAGGTGACAAACAGAAATAATTGGAGCTGTTAGTTAGTTAGTTAGTTAGTTTACCTAAGTCTGCTTTCAGACTGATTTCCGATGGCGGCTCCGAGTCATTCGGGACATTGATCAAGGTGTAACACACATTCTCTGCGGCTGTCATCTTGCCGGTAGGATTGTCCTCTGTTGGCAGAAGCCCCAATCAAGTCAACTGAGTAGATGATCCCTGTAAAAGTCAACACATGAAGACATAATTAATCGATTATTGATTACACTCACTCAGCTGCACACATACAGCTGGTATAACTAGTAAAGGTAAAGGTATAATGACATTTGTCATGTTGGAAGTGTATAGTTGCATCTATGCATGCATCCAATGATCCAAATGTGAGTTAATTCAGTGATTTGAGTACAGATCAAACTTCCTAACCAAGCTAACACACACACACACACACACACACACACACACACACACACACACACACGCACACACACTAATGCATTATTTGTATTGACAAGTAGGATACATATCATGCAAGATCCAGATATTACTAAAAAAGAGGTCTTAAACACACACACACACACACACACACACACACACACACACACACACATCCACGTAGACACTGTCTGGTCAGCTAGCTTCACATAGGCGGCCTTGGCTTCAGTCAGGGAACATAAGTAACACACCCATCATGATCATTCAACTTGTACAGTATAATCAAGTCACACACTAAGAAAAGCACTATGTCTAACTACCAGTGTCTTGGTTTAACATGTTTACACACAGCTAACAGCGACCTGTCTGTCACACACCATCACAGCTAACAGCGGAGGGCTAGTGCCACTAATGTAAAGTGCGTTCGTAAATTTGCTCTGAGAACGCCGGAGCGCACACTGGGTCAACGTCATAAAGGGACCAAGTCATTTGATTGGACAAGAGGCATTCCATGAGAGCTGATCAGATTCCCAAAGCGATTTTACGAACGCAGCCAAGCCAATGCAAACTGGTAGCTAGCTAGCTGGCTAGCCTGCGAATGGAGGAGGAATAACATCTCTGACATCAACACAATCTTCCATAAGTAGTTCTCTCGCTCTTTGGGTCAAGGAAATATCCAAACGTTTACCTTTAGTGGAGGTTTATAGTGTATCAGAATAGCCTCCCGTGTCGTGTTTGTCTTATTTTCATCTGCGAATCGATGTTACTGCGAATTCTGCTCGGTGTTCTGGCTCCCTTCCCGTTCCGTACTTCTTCTCCCCGTGATGTGGAGGCTAAACTGTCTCTGAGCCACATCACTGCTACGGTAAGCGAACAGGGTCAAATGGTGCGCTGGTCCAGACGCGAAGGCAAAACAATTTAATGAATGAATGAATCACTGAAAACCCCTTTCACTTAAAAGAGCTTTCCCAGTATATTCCATGGAATTTACCTGGTAAGGGGGCATGTGTGAACGGGATTTACAGGGAAATATCCCACAGTGGTATGCCAGTATACTATTACAATAATGTGTCTAGTGAACAGAGCTACAATGTATTTATTTACTCATTCTACAGATGTGTTTGATTTATATGATAGTATAATCTAATCAACAGCATATTATGACTATTACAAATAGCTGAGCAGATGAACCCCATGAAAGTTGTTCGTTAGTGATGTGGTTAATACTTCGTCATCAATATTTCTTTACAAGGAAATCAAGATCACTGAACAGTGTCTTGATGTGCATTTCTATTTGATGTCATTGAGCAGCTTCCTTGTGGTCTGTGCATTTATGTCAACACAACCATGACATTTCCACTTCCATGCTTCACGGTTGGTATGAGGTTCTTGTGCTCAAATGCTGTCTTTGGTTTGCACAGAACATGTCTTCTGTTAGTGTGCCCAAATAATTCAACTTTGGATTAATCTGTCCAAAGCACACTGTTCCAGAAGTCCTGGTGTTTGTCTAGGTGTTCTCTGGCAAACTTTAGTCTTGGCCTGATGTTTTTTTTGTTTTTTTTACACCAAGGTTTTCCTCCTTGCATACCTCCCATGACAATCAAACTTGTGCGGTCTCTTTCTGATGGTAGATGCATGTACTTTGACATCAACTGAAGAATTACCTGTAGGTCCAGTGATGACATTCTAGGATTGTTGGAGACTTCTTTAAGCATCTTGCGGTCTGCTCTTGGGCTGAACTTGCTACGACGGCCTGACCTGGTCATGTTGGCAAGTTATTTTAAATGTTTCCCATTTTTGACATTTAAAACCAGATGAACCAGATACAATTTCAGAAAAGTTTCTCTTTAATGACAAAAATAAATGCAAACATTGAACAGCTAGAAAATCATAGATGGCAAAGGAGAACAGAGTTGTTCCATGGTGATGGTTCTCCATGTTACAGGTAATAACAGTGAGGGTGAGGGGAACAATGTTGGACTGAAGTAACGAGGGATAAGAGCTCTGTCATCTCCACCGCGGGGTACACCGCCCCTCCCACCTCAGAGCTCCATGGGCTCATCTGGCTTGTCTGCCGCCGCCGCCGCCGCCGGCTCATCATCTGGCCCGACCACCTGCACAACAAGAGGAACAGGCATGGGTGGATGTTGGAGGACGTATAACACATCTATAACACATCTATAACACATCTATAGCCCATTGGAGGACGTATAACACATCTATAACACATCTATAGCCCATTGGAGGATGTATAACACATCTATAGCCCATTGGAGGATCTATAACACATCTATAGCCCATTGGAGGATCTATAACACATCTATAACACACTTGAGGTTGTATAACACATCTATAGCACATTGGAGGATGTATAACACATCTATAACACACCTATAACACATTGGAGGATATATAACACATCTAAAGCATTACATCTCATGTTCTTTTTAAGACTTTTTTTTTGTTGAGATTCTACAGTCTCCATGTTTTACGTACCCTTCTTTGCGGTCTCTCCTCCAGGCCCTCCAAGTATGACGCCACATCGTCATCATCGTAGATGGTGAACTCCATGTCCTTGCCAACGATCCCAATAGACACATTCTGAAAGAGCAGACAACTGATTGACAACCCACTTCTTTTTTTTAAGTTATTTTATCTGAATGGGCAGTCCCACTCATATTTTTAATCTTACTGGACAGATTCAGTGAAAACAGACAGGAAAGTAAAGAGAAGAAGGGAGAGAGGGCATGTCAGCAGGGCACGGGCCGGATTCGAACGCATATCGACATGGCCATGTGTGTGCACTGTAGACCACGGTGCTAGACCACTGAACCACCAGTGGACCACCCCAGGCCACTGGACCACCCCAGACCATCGTACTGGACCACTGGACCACCCCAGACCATGGTGCTAGACCACTGGACCACCCCAGGCCACACAACTCACTTTTGAATTGATGCCATTGAAGTGTTCAGTGTAGTTACCTTTGTGGTGAGATCTTGTTCTGCTGGGAGGGTTTCTCTCAGCCCTCGGAGGCCATGTTGGATCAAGTCATGCAGATTGCCTACAGGGGAAACAAATGAAACGATTGGATGATTGGAAAAGACATGGATTGGATCATGAAATGACTCAAGCAATAGAATCAGAGAATCAGAACGGGGACACAAGATGCTCACAGTCAAGGAATGCATCCATGTTCCTCTCCAGGTAGGTGCGTGCGGACTGGGAGCGGGCACCGATGGACATGGCCTTGCAATCAAAGTAGTTGGCAGAAGGGCAGGACTGGAAAATGTGTGGTCCCATATCCTGAGAGAAGCGCAGCAAATATTACACATAATAATGACTGATATTCTATTCTCTTAAGCACTTTGAGCTGCAACGTTTGCATGAAAAGTGCTATACAAGTTATTATTATTATTATATTCTGACAAATAATACATAAAAAAAACAAATATAATAATAATCTTACATCATATCCTGCAACGAGTAGTCCCACGCCATAAGGCCTCCTGCCATACCTCTGTGTAGGGATCTGGGTTTCTGAGTGGCAGGTCAAGGTGGATAGTTTATTTGCAACAAACACTTTAAACAGAAACCTTTTACATAACGACCAAAGTCAAGACTCTGGAACTCACAAACAATACTAAAGTATCTATACTAGACCATCAGGGGCCTTTATCGTGAAATGATACTGATCTAGTTCTATCTATACCAGACCATCACAGGCCTTTATTGTGAAAGGATACTGCTGCCGATCAGTGAGACCAGGCGGGACACGGGGAGGGGACGGTCAAACACAAACCTGGAGTCCAGACACTCCTGACGCATGAAGTTGCTGAGGGAAGCGGACAAAAAGAAAAAAGCGTTAATAATAATAATAATAATAATAATAATAATACATTAGACTCATATAGCGCTTTTCTAGACACTCAAAGACGCTTTACAAACTGAAAAGATCCGAGTAGTAATAATAAAAGACACAAAAAGGTTACGGTAGTAGGGGAGGGGGAGAGGGTTAACTGGTGAAGGCGAGCTTGAAGAGGTGGGTTTTGAGGGCCTGTTTAAATGTTGGGAGGGTGTTGGCCTGTCTGATGTGGCTGGTTAACCTCACTTTATACATCGAGTCTGAGGACTATGAAAACACAAGTCTATCAGATCCTCTCTCACCACAGTAGCCTTGCATCAGCAGTGAGGCCGGCAATGGAGATGCCCACATGGCTGTCCACATGAAGGATCTTCTTCTGGTGAGCAGCCAGCTCAGACTGAGCTCTCTGGGGAACAACAAGAAGAATACTTTTAGATGAGTTATTTCACAATTATTTCCCATAATGCTCTGCTGCTGTTTGGTAGTAGAGGAGCAGAGGATTTACTGGAAAGTACTGTTTTCCCCTACCTTCAAAGCCACCAGGACTGCATGAGAGCGAGATTTAAGACCCACTGTGGCAGATCCCTGTTTCACTGCTTCCATGGCATACTCAATCTGATGAATACGCCCCTGGAACACAACACAGAGACCGTAAGTTATGTTAGTCATGACAGCTCGTTCTCTCTCTCTCTCTCTCTCCTCCAACAGTTTGGATTTTAAATCAAACTATAAAGTAAAGTAGAGACTCTCAGCTTTAATTCAATGTTTTGTTCGTTCAGATTGGCTTCA
>NC_137689.1:6290024-6307524 GCF_963989245.1 Nansenia antarctica | reverse complement strand
CTCCTGGCGCTCTGCCTCGACCACTACTACCCGCCCAGGGAACCAGCGCCTATGAACAGCAGGACCCCCGGCGCCGAGGAGAAGGTCCCCGTGATCAGACCCCGGAGGAGGTCCAGTTGCGTTTCTCTGGGGGAAACGTCGACCAGCTATTACGGCAGTTGTAAAATGCCTCGCAGACCTTCGTTACCGTGCATATCCAGAGAACAGGTAGGTGCTCATTGCACTGCATACTGTCCATAAATGCATACGGTTCATAATGCATACTGTCCATAAATGCATACGGTTCATAATGCATACCGGTCCATAATGCATAGCCTCTACGGTTCATAATGCATAGGGTTCATAATGCATAGGGTTCATAATGCATAGCCTATACGGTTCATAATGCATAGGGTTCATAATGCATAGCCTCTACGGTTCATAATGCATAGGGTTCATCATGCCTTCAGTTGTGCAGAAGTAGCCCGCTCAGAGAGGGACCTGCACACGTGCGCTGGAGTGTATACACAACCTTGAACCTCAAGCAAGGGGGCAAAAACACAATTTCTATGATTCATACAAGAACAACATTCAAGTCAACCTATTAGCCCAACAACATAGCTGAAGAATTCACAACATGTTTTTTTTTGAGAGACCATATTTTGGTATTATTCATTCAGTCGACACTAATCCTAGACCCTAGAACTTTTCAATGACACGTTCATTTACAGTTGATTGATTTAAATATCAGATAGTTTTTTTTCCTTCTGTTGAATTGTGTATACAGGAAAACATAGGCCGATTGCCAAACAAATAGGCAAACAGGTTAATTCCATGTTCATGCATTACACTGTTGCCTATGCCCAGGTAATAACAGTGAAATATCTAATTAATGTAACCGTTAGTTGGGGAACAATGCAGCACAAATGTTTTAAGAACACATGGTTCAGTAGTACAGTTAGTACATAACTGTATGTGTCCACCTATCTCTTTCGTGCCATATTCTCCCGTGGTTGCACTGTTGCAAGGCCGTTATAATGGAACGTGTTTATCAAGTGTACTATAGCTCCACCAGTCACACCCTCAGCTCCATGTCTTGTGAACATATATTTATTTATTTTCCATTGAGAACCCTAATAGTATAACACACACACACACGCACGCACGCACGCACGCACGCACGCACACACACACACACACACACACACACACACACACACACACACACACACACACACACACACACACACACACACACACACACACACACACACACACACACACACACACACACACACACACACACACACACACACACACACACACACACACACACACACACACACACAGTCTAATGAAAGTTGATGTAGGCCTATTCTTACAAACTGGATCACAGTTGTCCAGTTTTGTAACAACGTTGAGAGTATTTTATTATCCATAACCAAATCTGAATCTATTTCATGGAGTAGGCTACATCAATTATTATTTGTAAAAAATAGTCAAATATTTAGTGATATAGGCCTACACAAAATGTGTGTTGGTTATGTGTCCAACTGATATTTGACTCAGTCTTCCATATTAGATGAGTCAGTTATAATGGCCCTTATTCCACTTTGGTAAGAAAAAACGACTGAATTAATTCCATTACTCTGCAATTACAAAGCAACAATAATTATGTTTAGACATATTGGATCTAGAGCAGTTAGGCCTAGTGTCACTACACCTGATAACGTTATCTAGAGTGTTGCTATATGAGATGTTAATATATTGCACATCTATGAAATGTTTTAATTTATTTAGGCTATTTGTATTACCTAAACAATAATATAACTATGGAAAACGCATGGATAAGAAGGTGCTTCATTTCATATTAGTTTATAAATAAACACACTTCACTCAGGCAACACTACAGTGTTAAAGGTGTCCTTTGTAATAATGGAGTCAGTTGTCCTGCAGTGGACGTTGTGTATGGATGGAGGGCAGAGAGACTCAGGCCTGCAAACTACCTCATACTATCTCATACTACCTCATACTATCTCATACTATCTCATACTATCTCATACTACCTCATACTATCTCATACTATCTCATACTATCTCATACTATCTCATACTACCTCATACTATCTCATACTACCTCATACTATCTCATACTATCTCATACTATCTCATACTACCTCATACTATCTCATACTACCTCATACTATCTCATACTATCTCATACTACCTCATACTATCTCATACTATCTCATACTATCTCATACTACCTCATACTATCTCATACTATCTCATACTATCTCATACTATCTCATACTACCTCATACTATCTCATACTATCTCATACTATCTCATACTATCTCATACTACCTCATACTATCTCATACTACCTCATACTATCTCATACTATCTCATACTATCTCATACTATCTCATACTACCTCATACTATCTCATACTATCTCATACTATCTCATACTATCTCATGCTACCTCATAGCCTGGATACTATCTCATACTACCTCATACTATCTCATACTACGTACCTCATACTATCTCATACTATCTCATAGCCTGGATACTATCTCATACTATCTCATACTATCTCATACTACCTCATACTATCTCATACTACCTCATAGCCTGGATACTATCTCATACTATCTCATAGCCTGGCTACTACCTCATAGCTTTTACTTTGTCATGCAGCGAGGGGGATTGGTGTAGGCTACGTATCGACCAGTGAAAGGGATGATGTTACTGCCTGCTGTCCACCTCTGACCTAATGAGGTAGACAGACATGCTAGCAGCATCACCCTAAGAACGTGGTAGGGAGGTAGACAGGCTAGTGTCCCAGGTTAAGAGGACCACCATGTTTGAACACCACAGTCAAGGGCTCTCAGACAGTGATGGTCTCAGCCACGTATGGTTCACTGGTCTACAGTCCAGTCTTATGTGTGACAGTTTGTCAAGGTGTTGTCGTTATTAAGCCTAACTCACAACTGGGCTTTAGGAGATACATTTATGTTTTGGACTGAAGAGCTGAGCTGCAAATATCACAGGCTAGAAGAACATATACACATATATATATATAAGAACACATTGTCATATACAAGCGGCACATCCTCAATGACTAGTATAGCTTATTAAGTCACACTTTATTCGGTCAGCTCGATTCAAAATCTTTCACAACATGTTTGTAGCCCCCCCTGCCCTCATGATATATGACATTGTTACGATGTGTCATCGTCAATAAGAGAATATAGACTGTTTAATAGGCCTAGTGTTCTTTAGGGTGTCAAAACACATGGATATGAGAAACACAATTGTCAGAAATATGTAGGCCTAAGCTATGTCAATTATTAACAATGTAGAGAAAGGATACCACACAATTAGTGAACAATTACTTGTGGGTTTTGCATCATTTATTTTAAATAGGATGCATATGTGTGTGTGTGTGTGTGTGTGTGTGTGTGTGTGTGTGTGTGTGTGTGTGTGTGTGTGTGTGTAATGTGTATGTATGTATGTATGTATGTGTGTGTGCTCGTGTAAAACGTGTGGTGTGGATATTCTTCTATTGTCACTGCTTGACATGTGGCATGCAGTGTTTAAAGGTTGCATTTTGCAAGTACGATCAAATTTATGTGTATGCTTCATGCTAAAGACGTCAGTGCTCCTTGGTTTGTTGTGTGGTCACGCTATATGATATGATGGTATGCTGTGAGTCTTGTTCTTGTGGCTGATCCGTTGTTGTCAGTGACGCACGTAGGCCTGCCGTTGTTTGTATGACATTGTTTCTAGTTTACACACAGCTGAAGTTCAGCGCTGTTAACATACCTACCCTTGATTTGGGACCAGTTAGATAACTTCAGGAGATATAAATCAAATCGAGTTTATCTGCGACAGTTGTAATGGTCGTTGGAGTTGGGTGATTTATGAAAAATACATACATGGTGTTAAGAACAGTCCCTATTCCACTTCTGTATATATACTGTATATACATATATATATATATATATATATATGTATACCTATATATATATATGAGAAGTGGAATGTGATATATATACACACTATACACTATACACTATATAAACTACTTTGTAATTACAAATAAATTGCTATGTAGCCTAACAACATGTTAATACAATTAATGTTTGTACTGCTGTTGTGGCTATTACTGCATAGGAATGATGTATGTAGCTATTTGATAGGTAGGTACAGTATATGATATATGATGGTATGAATGAATGAATGAATGGTCTTTATTGTCATTGCTATAGTACAGGTACCAAACAACGACATTTAGGAGGGGTGGCTCCCCTGGTGCTAGGAAAGAAAAAAAAAAAAAGAAAAAAAAAAATATAGGGTATGATAGGGTATGTAGGAGTTTGATAGGTAGGTATATGATATACAATGGTGAGATATGATGGTAGGTAGCCTATATGATAGGGTATGTCGGTGTTTGATGGGTAGGTATATGTCATGATATATGATGGTATGATAGTGTATGTAGGTGTTTGATAGGTAGGTATATGATATATGATGATGAGATATGATGGTAGGTATGATAGGGTATGTAGGTATTTGATAGGTAGGCCTAGGTATGTATGTCATGATATATGATGGTATGATAGGGTATGTAGGTGTTTTGGTCAACTAAGGGGTGATCAAGGATCATGATGATGCAGGTTGTGGATCGGAGACTGGGGGAAACATTTGCATTTCATTTCCATGTCTGTCACCCAAGTTCTGCCATGTCATTCTGAAACCCTGTCTGGCGTAGGACACCGTGTCTAAGACTTCCTGGCCCGGTGATGAACGGCCAGTAACACGAGCGTTCCGTCTGCACCACGTGACGTGTTTTCAAGTTCAGTTAACGTTGGCACGGCGGCCATGTTTTCCTACATGATAATATAGTCTGGATTTCAGCTTAATATTTCCTGTTATAAAGCAATGATTTCTACAGCCAAAGCCGTCAGACAAAATAAGTCCAGATGTAGTTTGACCCTTAATGTTAGGCTATGTATTGAGAGCAAAAAAAAGTTTCACGTTAACATCATTTCATATGTTGCTTTTGGCACTGGGCCTAGCTCATTTTACACATTTGTTGTGTTTCTGTGAAAATGCCGTAGCGTATCCGTTAGGCCTTGTTATGTCATTGCCATGAAAGATGTTATGCTTCAAAATGTGCCGAATTGTGTTATTTTGCGGTGTTTTTTAACTGTAACAATTTCTTGCAGTTAAGCTTTCATCTTTTAAAAAAGTACCTGAATCAATCAGATATTACATTATCTGTCTTTACACAAATGTCACTGAGTAAAAGGTAGATTGAGCGAGTGCCTCTCAGATGTGTGTGCTTAGTGCATGTGTTGTTTATGGAGACTTGTATCGCGGCTGACTTGTTTGGTTCAGAGAGAGGTGCCACGGCTTTGTGGTCATAATATCCTGTCAGCTAGTCACACACTCAACAACCTCTGGCTCTCCCTCACCTTCTCAACCCCCCACTGGAAACCTGCGCTTCCCCTGTACTCCTTCCTCAGGACCCATGATGCTACCACACACAAGGACACAAGCACCGGTCCGTGGTTGCAATTTTGTGTGTGTCATATTTATTGATATTTTTTAATTTGTTTGTTTGTTTATGTTTTCTTGGCTCAGGCCTCTGTGAATGAGAGTTGTGGTATCATAAACTGATAGCCAAGATGATGATGGATAATGTGGAATATTTGGGAGAATGTTTGGCAGAAATCTCCGTCTGAACATCAGCAACCACACAGCTACAGACACACACGTTCACTTCTGTCCTATTCGCTAACAGACACAGCTCACACAGACACACTCACACAGACACACTCACACAGACACACTCCCTCACACTGCTCACACAGACACACTCTCCCTCCGTCTGAAGAGCAGCCCAGCTCACAGACACTCTCCCTCACATAGCTCACAGACACACTCCCTCACACACTCACATAGACACACTCTCCCTCCGTCTGAAGAGCAGCCCAGCTCACAGACACTCTCCCTCACACCGCTCACAGACCCTCTCCCTCACACAGCTCTCAGACACGCTCACACAGACACTCTCCCTCACACACTCACACAGACCCTCTCCCTCACACAGCATCTCACAGACACACTCTCCCTCACACCGCTCACAGACACGCTCCCCGGCCCCTCTGTGAGTCAGAGCCTTCGCAGGCAGCCGCGTCACAGCCCCGCGCTCGTCACCCAGGCTACTACGTCTTCACAGCCAACCACCGTGACGGCGCGGAGCGGGAGCCGCGTCCTGCGTGCGTTATCTGGCTGATATTGAGTCGTTATATTGAATGAAATCAAAGTGACGTCGTGAATCCAATACGCAGAACCGGAGCCTGCCCTTAAAAACCGGTGGCAGGGAATCTTAAGTGCCGGATAGGAGCCCCCTATTTGTATCTTAACGCCATTTTGTGAACGGAAACAGGACACACTCACAAACACGGTTTGGTGGCGTGTATTATATGTGGTGTTATGGAGAATAAAAGGAGACGTATCTGTGTGTCGTCTCAAGTCTTCCACGTAAATAAGTATGGAAGCACTCGGCAGAAAAATGTAAACCGTGGAATTAACCCCCCGGTGAGAGAGTTGTGTCCTTTATACATACATACATACACACACACACACACACACACACACACACACACACACACATAAACATAAACACAGACACAGACACAGACACAGACACAGACACAGACACTCACCCTGCATGCTCTCCTCTAACTGATGTGCGTGAGGCACAGTGATTTGATGAGTTTCGGTGACGGAGGAGAGCTTAAGTACAGTAGTAAGTTGTTTTTTTCTCTTTTTGTGTGAGCGAAGCGGTGAGCGAAGTGGTGGTTTTATCGGTTCATCTTGAACACATGAGGAAGTTTGTCTGTGGGTTTGTCGATGTGCAGCTGGAGGGAAGCAGGTCAGTGTCTGGCGCTGGCGCTGAGGGCCTGTTACAGGCTGTTATCGCAGGTGTTTGGCATTTCAGCGCATGACTGCCTCTGCTCTGGGAAAGAGACATGGTGGTGGTATGGGCTCCAACAACGGCCCTCTCACCTCCATACACTACACCTACCTAGTGTCAGGCCCTCACCATAACATAGTGTCAGGCCCTCACCATAACATAGTGTCAGGCCCTCACCATAACCTAGTGTCAGGCCCTCACCATAACCTAGTGTCAGGCCCTCACCATAACGATTCAGAGATGTTAGTTAGAAGCTCTTATTGTGTGATGTTTTGTTTTATTCATTTTATGTTTCCATCGAGGACCACTTTGGAAATAAGTGTTTTAAATAATGCTTTCAAGTGCCATCCACTGGACATTACTTAGTGTCATAATGTGTAAATGATGCTATTTGTAAATTCCTAATAAAAATAAAATAAAATAAAAAATCTAAATGTATTAATGCTCTGAAGAAGAGACATCTTTGTTTGATTTAAGATGATTGTTTAGTGTTAAGACATAAAGGGAATGAGACACAAGCCATTAATTCAGAAATGTATCATAGGCCTTTGTGGTTAGTAGGCTACTATATTTCATTGCTGGACTTCAAGCACTTTGAAATCACCTTTCTTCCAATAATGATGTTTTAATCTTCACAAGGCACGACATGTTCAGAGAGATAAGACTTTTCATCCATTAATTAGAATCAAACTATCTAAAGATGACTTTGAGAAGAGAGAGATACTCTGGAAACTAAAGATTGTCAGAAATAGAAAGATGTTCAGGAAAATACGCAGTTGTTCAATTAAGATAGAGTAGGGCTATTACCTAGGGCTAAGATACATAGGGCTCTATTTTAACAACCCAAATGCAATCGTTGGTTTAAGCCTTATGCTATGACGCTATCGCTCAGGGGGTGTTTTAGAAATAATGTCTCAAGTTTGTGGTGATAGGCGTATATGACAGGTGTTGTGAGGGCTTGACCGCTCTCTGACCTTGTGTTCCATAGCCAAATATGTGGAGCTCAACTGTGTAATTTACAGCATTCAGTGCAGTGGCTTGTGTTTTATCCTCAACTTGGATTAAAGGCGGGAGAACACGTGTGGTCTGCCAGACCATAGTAGCATAATAGCTATGTTTAATTGTCAGTTAGTTTATCAAATACAACACATAATTGCGATGACAATGACACACTAACTAGGCAAATGTTATCTAGACGTGATACACGTGCTGTATCAGGCCATGTATCTCAATAGGCTTGCATTTACAGTAGCCTAATGAACATAATGTCCTGCAAGATTGAGCGGAGAATGTTCAGAATTTGTGAAGCTTTCACAAGCTATACAGTACATGTGTTGCTGCCTAGAGCATTAATAAATGAAGTAGGCTAGACATTGAACATCCTATTTGACTATACGCCTACTTTTAAATTGTCATGTGCCACTACTGTCAGAATTGTTGTAATTTAAAGCAGCAGAGTTTGCGCTAAGAAGTGCTTTTGGTGGGTCTTAAATGTCTCCACTTGCGCTGCCTGAAATTGCAACTTTGGCGATTGTTTTTAAGGACACACTTCAAAAAACACCGCCCTTCCATCTCAGTGCAAGCCAGCGGATGTGAGACTGGTATTTTGCCAATCTCGTCGTCATGATTTGAAAATCCTACAGCTGGAATTGCCTAACGCTTGAGTTTTACAGCACAAAAGAAACCAGATAGGCCTTCACATGTCCATGAATGCGACTTACCTAGTGACATGTCCGTGCTGTAGCGTGGCCAGGGCTGCATGATGGGGTGTGAATGAGCACGTCTGCTTGACGTTGGTGAGATCCCTCAACGTGTCGGAGGGAATGCCTTGGCCTACACGGATGCTTGTGCTCTTGTAGAGGTCTCACTGTGTACATTATGTATTAATGGAGTGACGGCGAGACTTCTGTATTCATAATACATGGAGCGGGATGGCAGGGAGGGAATCCTGCTGTTGTCTTCGTCAAGGTGTTGCTGCTGCTGGTATGATTAAACATTAAGCAGCAATGGACAGAGCAATCCAAGGTATTGTCAAAGAGCCATTTTGTAGGCAGCAGAACGGCCCCCGAAATGGGTTTCGTAATATTGTAACGAACCTGTATAATGCCTGTTAGCAGCTACGCCAAGGGAGTTAAGTCTCTTGGGGTTGCGGTTAGCGCGGTTGGTTGGTAGGCTAAGCGGGAGATCAGGGTTCAAGACTTGCATGGGGCGAGTTACTCCCAGTCCTGTGCGTTACAGTATACATGTATTTAGTGTAGGCCTA
Organism: Nansenia antarctica; assembly: GCF_963989245.1. Lineage (NCBI taxonomy): Eukaryota > Metazoa > Chordata > Actinopteri > Argentiniformes > Microstomatidae > Nansenia > Nansenia antarctica. The sequence goes on along the minus strand of NC_137689.1, from coordinate 6,298,289 downwards.
TCTTGGTGATATGATGCTGAAGGTTATTGCACTCCAATTGAAACATGGAGCCCAATAACTACAAAACTGTTATTGGTATTGAGTTAAGTGCTAATTTCACATCAGTGTTTGGAACTGTTGGTCTCTTCTATCATCTCCTAGCTTATTCAGTGCAGAACTGAATTTACCGGTACGGTTGTCTGTGTACACTGACCTGGGACAGGGCATACAGTACCTCTAAATGGTATACTTACTTGTGGCAGACCTAATTATGCTACCAATGAAATACAGGTGCGCTCATTTACATTTGGGATGTGGCCCTATCACTCAGGGAGCATTTCCGTTTCAGTTTCGCGCTGATATCTGTCGCCCACATTCTGGCTGTAGCCGGAGATGATGAATAAATGAATGAGCAGTGTGTCGAGGGCTTGACCACTCATAGACCAATCAAAATGCTCTGCCATAGCCAAATATATGAGCAGCTCAGCTGTGTACAGTATTAACAGTGTTCTGTGGCTCATGTGTTTTCCTTAACTCGCATTAAAGGCGGAAGGACACAAATTATCTTTCAGATCATAGGCTAGGTTGTGGAGTTGTAGCCTATATAGTTTGATCAAATACAGAATCGCATATTCACATTCACACAAATTGCAATTACATAATTAGGCTAATGCTTTCTAGACTTACTGTATCAGGTCAGGTATCTCATAAGCAATAGGCTTGCATTTGCAATATTGAACATGCGTCCCTGCAAGAATAAGCTGATAATGTCTAGAATTTGTCACGTTTTCACGTACAGTGCCTTCGGAAAGTATTCAGACCCCTGCACTTTTTCCAAATGTTGTTGTGTAATAGACTCAATTTAAAATGGATTAAATTAAAATAATTTGCCATCAATCCACACACAATCCCCCAGAATGCAAAGCGAAAACACGTATTTTGACATTTCCGTAAATTTAATCAAATTTAAATATAGAAATACCTCATGTACATAAGTATTCAGACCCTTTGCTATGACACTCTAAAATGATCTAAAATGCACAATGTCATCAGCAAATCACTCAATAAGTTGAATTGAGTCTATCTTAATGCAAGGATAATGGTTCATGTAATTTAGGAATTAATATCTTTGCTTTTATAGAGTCTCTGGTTTGCATAGGAATCAATGACATACTGTGTGGATAAGGTTATCGTTACAAACTGAGCAAATGGAGAGGAACAACATTTCTCAGGAATGCTACACTGAGGCCTGGAGAGACTTACACACATCTACTAAGTTGGATGGTTGACTCACTGTCTGTGTGTCTGTGTGGTTGAAGATTCTAAGGAAAGTGATGGCAGAACTTTTTGTCAACAATGTAATTTGTCAAATTAATAGCCTGACTAAACTAAATAGGCTTGATTTAACATCCTATTAGATTATATAGGCCTAAGTTTTTATTGAACAAAACATTGTCAAACATGCTGTCACACAGCTACTTTTGTGATAAGAAGTATCTGGTGTGTCTTAAATGTGTCAGCTTTCACTGCCTGAAACGGGACCCATGACACCCCCTCCCATCTACCCTGCGCAGCGCAAGCAAGTTATGGTGAGACTGGTACATTACCAATAATGGCATTATGAGTTGGAAAATACTACAGCACTACTACCAACTTGATATCAACAACACTCTCGAGACCATGTCCTCTCCCTCAGACCCTCTCCTCTCCCTCAGCCCCTCTCCTCTCCCTCAGTCCCTGTCCTCTCCCTCAGTCCCTGTCCTCTCCCTCAGTCCCTGTCCTCTCCCTCAGTCCCTCTCCTCTCCCCCAGTCCCTGTCCTCTCCCTCAGTCCCTGTCCTCTCCCTCAGTCCCTCTCCTCTCCCTCAGTCCCTGTCCTCTCCCTCAGTCCCTGTCCTCTCCCTCAGTCCCTGTCCTCTCCCTCAGTCCCTCTCCTCTCCCTCCCTCCCTGTCCTCTCCCTCAGCCCCTGTCCTCTCCCCCAGTCCCTGTCCTCTCCCTCAGACCCTCTCCTCTCCCTCCCTCCCTGTCCTCTCCCTCAGTCCCTGTCCTCTCCCTCAGCCCCTCTCCTCTCCCTCAGTCCCTCTCCTCTCCCTCAGTCCCTGTCCTCTCCCTCAGTCCCTCTCCTCTCCCTCAGTCCCTCTCCTCTCCCTCAGTCCCTCTCCTCTCCCTCAGTCCCTCTCCTCTCCCTCAGCACCTGTCCTCTCCCTCAGTCCCTCTCCTCTCCCTCAGTCCCTCTCCTCTCCTCTCCCTCAGTCCCTCTCCTCTCCTCTCAGACCCTGTCCTCTCCTCTCCTCTCAGCCCCTCTCCTCTCAGTCCCTGTCCTCTCCCTCAGACCCTCTCCTCTCCCTCAGACCCTCTCCTCTCCCTCCCTGTCCTCTCCCTCAGTCCCTGTCCTCTCCCTCAGCCCCTCTCCTCTCCCTCAGTCCCTGTCCTCTCCCTCAGTCCCTCTCCTCTCCCTCAGACCCTGTCCTCTCCCTCAGTCCCTCTCCTCTCCCTCAGTCCCTGTCCTCTCCCTCAGTCCCTGTCCTCTCCCTCAGTCCCTCTCCTCTCCCTCAGTCCCTGTCCTCTCCCTCAGTCCCTGTCCTCTCCCTCAGACCCTCTCCTCTCCCTCCCTCCCTGTCCTCTCCCTCAGCCCCTGTCCTCTCCCTCAGTCCCTGTCCTCTCCCTCAGTCCCTGTCCTCTCCCTCAGTCCCTGTCCTCTCCCTCCGCCCCTGTCCTCTCCCTCAGTCCCTCTCCTCTCCCTCAGACCCTGTCCCACTTCAAAACAAGTCAGTTAAAGAAGAGAGAAAAAGGAGAGATACAACATTTTTGTGTAGCCTAAATGTTTTTTCTCTTGAAAGGGTTGGCTCACTATTTTTACACTTGTTTTTAGGTACACTTATATGAACAAAAGTATGTGGACACAATTATCATTTTCATGGTTTGGGCTAGGCCCTTTTAGTTCCAGTGAAGGGAAATCTTAACGCTACAGCATACAATGGGATTCTAGAGAATTGTATGCTTCCAACATTGTGGCAACAGTTTTGGGTAAGGCCCTTTCCAGTTTCAGTATGACAAAGCTCCCATACACAAAGTGAGGTCCATAATGACATGGTTTGCCGAGTTTGGTCTGGGAGAACTTGACTGGCTTGCACGCAGAGCTCTGACCTCAACCCCATCGAACACCTTTGGGATGAATTGGAACACTGACTGCGAGCCAGTCCTTCTCGCCAACCATATTGTAAAAATCTAGTAGAAAGTCTATCCAGAAGAGTGGAAGCTGTTATAGCAGCAAAGGTGGGACCAACTCCATATTAATGCCCCTGGTTTTGGAATGAGAAGTTCAACAAGCACATATGGGTGTGATGTTCGGGTGTCCCAATACTTTTGTCCATATACCGTAGTCTAGTGTATATCTTCCATGTTGTATATCTCCCATCAACCCAGATAGTTTTTAAGTGCTTATTTAACCTTCCTTATTATTTAGTAATGTCCACTAGCCTCCATTACTTAACTTGGAGATATAGAACAGGAGAACAGGGGCACATAGCGTCTTGCTCCATTAAGCACCAAAAATGCCTTTCTAAAAAATTCCAAAGCTCCTTGTGTAGAAACTATAATGTCCTCTGAGGGTTGTAAACTGGGCAGATTACCAAATGAAGCAAAGTAATGTTTAAATCAAACAATAGCCTCTTATTTGTCTTCTTGAGTAAGGTGCCCAGGGCACCCAAAAACCCCAGTAAAAAAATCCTGTCAGAACTCAAAACTGTCAACAAAGCTTAAATGTGGGTGAGAACACTACCAAAAAAGACTGCCAAATCGAATCTGCTAATCTAAGAGAGCTTTGGAGTTTTTTTTAAAGGATGTTTTGTAGTGTAATGGTGAAAGACACTACCTGGCTACTTCCATTTTCATCTACAAGTTGAGTGATTGCTGCTTCTAGACATACAGTAACTAAATAAAGGTAAGCACTTAAAGGTTGACTCTGGGATATGACGTCAATGGGAAAGGAGAGCGCGGTGACGCTACCAGAGATCATTTCAAAAAGAGGAGACGAAATTCGTGTCGTTAGAATTATAAGGTTCTATCTCCATTTTTGTCAAAATTTATTTTTTTACATAATCTGATCCATTAGGTGTTCATTAATGCCTGTGTGGTGCTATTTAAAAAAAAAAAAGACATTTTTGAGGTAGTAATTCATAAAATACAAAGGTTCCATCTCACAAAACATAATGGAATGTAAAAACTATGACGCTCAATATCTCTGAACTGCCCTAAACGGAGATAGAACCTTATAATTCTAAGCTCACGGAATAATGTGACGATGCACAATGGGCCGACGTAACGACTACCTACCGTGCCATGTAGTCTACCTTTAAAAACCATCTGGGTCCATCATCATGAAATGAATTATGGGGAAAAAAAGTGAACCATCCCTTTGTTGGACTGTCTGAGACACTAGACACACATGCTATTAACATACATGATATACGATTTCTATGATCACCTGTAATATAACGCCAGTCGCCCAAAAAACTGTGAAATGATTACGTTGGGGCTGTGTCATTACCGAACCATTCATACTCGGCTCTGACAGACAGAACCGTAATTACCCTGTCAACGTTAAGCTCCTGTTTTCCACTTCCTACTTTATGAGTCCAACTCACATGTTCACCAGGACCTCCCCGAACCAGATGGACAAATCCATGTTTACATTTCACCAATTAACAAGTATTTCTAACAGAGCATAGTGTGAGTGTAGCATGACGGTTCTCTGTATGAAGAAGTCTCACTGACTGCACCACTGTGAACTCTGAACATACCCTGAGGTAGAACAGTTGCTGTGGTCTTCTTTGGGCATTTTGGAGGGAGTCCATTGACGGTGTTGACGTGGTCAGAGCAGGGGAAAACAACCCCCCCCCCTGCTCCGATAGCACTCCTGGGGGGTTTGGGAGGCAGGCAGGGGTAAGTAATGCTCTTAACTAACTCCCATGTACACACGAGGAGCAAGCAGCAGGCAGCGGGGAGGGAGGGAGAGAGAGAGAGAGAGAGAGGCAGGGGAGAGAGCGAGAGAGAGGGAGGGGAGGGAGGGGAGAGAGGAGGGCAGCAGAAAGCAGAGCGCCTCTCAGCTGTCACGTTCTCTTGCTGTAAAGCCATGTGGAATGATATAACATTGACGTCACTAGCCGGTGACGTACCAGAGTGTGACTGCTACCAAAAAAAAAAAAGAAAAGCCAAGTTTTTACTAATCGGCCAGTAGAATTTACTGTGACTGCTTCTAGCTGTGATGAGAAAGGGGAGAAAATGACTGCTATCGGAAGGCGTGGAGAGGACATTTCACATAGAAAAATACTACAAAACCGTTGTATGTAGGTTTGTGTAAAGTAGTTAGATAAAAATAATGCTTGTATTATCTTTTTAAAAGTGCTTGATTTGTGTGTGATATAGTCATAAGAAGAAAGATTTTTGACATTCTGTTGTTTTTGAAAAATGTTTAACAGTGTAAAGATAAACATTGGTTGAATAGAGATAGGTTGTTGGTATTTGATATGAATTACATTTAGCCTAAACTAATTTGAAAATCGTGCGATTGCTTAGATTCAATACATTTGACCTATTAAATATTGGTGAAATTGCTTTGTTTTGCTTTGGTCTGCATTCATGTATTTTATGTATATTTCTACTTGCGTATGTACAGCAATTTGCTCCAATATATTTTATACAAGACACAGTTTTTCCATATGGCAATGTTGTTACACCATATCTTGATGTAGTCTTTCTTTTGTGTGTTCTTGCAATTATAGTTATATAGATATATAGATAATATAATTATATCTATAGCCTGCTTATTATATCTGTGTGCCACCTTACATCTAGTTACTTCTCAGTGAATGTATGTGTGTGTAATTCAAAGCTAGTCTCTCCCTGTGTGTTGAGCTTTGGTGGGCATCTATGCAGAGCTCCACTCCACTGAATCACGGTTAAGAAAACAGGTCATGGAAATCACAGGGCCGAGTTCTGCTGCTCATGATGTTGAATGAATCAGATCTTCTTTATAACCAGATTCACCAATATTTTCAGTGACAATACAAACAACACAAATTGTGTGGGGGCGAAATAATATCAAATAATCAAGACAAATCCAGTATTATCGCACAAGTTAACGCATGAACGCTAATCACGGTAACACTAAGGCCCTTTCATATCACACTGGCCTCGGACTCACACACACACACACACACACACACACACACACACACACACACACACACGCACACACACAGACTATACCTAGTTAAACCTGCGCTCCAATCTAACCAGACCTAGTTTCAACTAATGTAGCGCGTAATACCTTGCACTAGTAATAATAATAATAATAATAATAATAATAATAATAATTAATTGTATTTATATAGCGCTTTTCCCGGGCTCAAAGACACTGACAATATGGGAAAAACAGAAAACACAGAAACAACAAGCAACAGATAACATGAGCACATAGAACACAGAGTTAACGAACAGGGAACAGTACCTGCATGTCCTCAACGTTTTCCCAGTTCAGCAGAAATCTGAGGAAATATACATTAATATGTGTTATTGTAATGATTGTTAACCAATATGGGCTTTTCTTTTGGCAAATTTATGGTATAATTATACAAACAATTATGTTGGCTTATGTGAATTCACACATTTTACTGCTATATTTAACTTCTCTCTTGTAATTCTCTTTAGTTTGCTATGCAAATACTGACTTATACAAATCAAGCAACAGGCCTACCTAGAAGAACCTTTGACATTGTAAGAGGTTTTACATATACCGTACAGTAGAGACAGGTAATTAATACAGACTGTAGGTGTCAGATAGTAGGCTATAGTGTATCCATACACTTTGGATTACATTGTGTAAATGCTATTTCAATTTTACATTGACTGTATAAAATCAATACATTTTCCAATACATTATTGTAGCTAATGATATTATTCTTGATAGGTTGCGGTGCATGTAACAAGGCTATCTATTGTTCCTGTGTATGTGTAATTTCAAATTACACATACACTTACAATTACACATACACAGGAACAATAGATGTCCTTGTTACATGCACTGCAACCTATCAAGAGTATCATTAGCTACAATAACTTGTTCACTCAAACAAGTGCTGCCAGAAAGTATTCCTGAAATACTCCAAAGTTACCTGTCATATTTAAAAAATATATTTTATTTTATTTATTACGTTTTGTTGTGTTCATTTGTTCTGATGACTCGAATTTGGACAGAAACACTCCTAATTTTAGAATAGATAAAATACAGATAGGTGGAACACACACACACACACACACACACACACACACACACACACACACAAACAAACACACAAGCGCAACTAGCAGTGGGGGGGGGTTATTAAGTATTTAGTTGTTTAGTTTTAATTCCATAGTGTTACTCAGTGACTTGGTGTTGCTTATCTATCTGGCAGCAGTTAGCAGCAGCAGGAGGAGGAGGAGGAGGAGAGACTTGTTGAATAAAGGGTTAACAGCAGCAGCAGCGAGGCTGACTGCAGCAGAGTGAAACAGGATGCAGCGACTGCATTGTCAGCCTGCTGGTGTGAGTGCAAACAGATGAGGAAATGCTGGAGCAGGGTACTCCAAAACTGGGGTCACCATGGAAACAGTTTGCGTCATGATCACCAGCAATTAGCCTTGCCGCTCTTTAGTTTTTTCGCGATAGCGCTGCCAGGGCTCAGCCCCGTGGCTGTTTGTTAGCAGAGCAGAGAACTGAGATAGTTTACAGGAGGGGGGTTTTATCTGTGTGTGTGTTTTTAGTTTTTGTTTCAGATTGTTTAAAAAATATTATTTTAATTTATATTATGTATATACAATACCTTATATTATATATATTTTTGCTATGTATTTATTTATTTTATATAAATATTTATCATACATTATATGATCTTAAAAATTATCCGGAAACAGTGGAAGCTATTTGAGGATTTGAGGAGTGTGTGTGATAGGTCTGAGACAAAGACACCAGTCTCTCTGTCACATTTTCATCTAATGAGCGCTTGACGCGATGTTCTTTTCTTATTTCAACCCATCTGTTTGCTGTGTGTGTTGTGTGTGTTGTGTGTGTCTGTGTGAGTGTGTGTGTGTCTGTGTGAGTGTGTGTGTGTGAGTGTGTGAGTGTGTGTGTGTGTGTGTGTGTGTGTGTGTGTGTGTGTGTGTGTGTGTGTGGTATGTTGTCGAGGCACATGCAAGGAATGGTGCTTAAAGTTCCCGGTGGTGATGAGCGGTCGTTAACTGTCATATT
>NC_137689.1:6267524-6280024 GCF_963989245.1 Nansenia antarctica | reverse complement strand
CTTTGTTTTGGTATTATTATCTCTTGGTCACTTGAGCTCTAATGGTGAGAGAGAGGGAGAGAGAGGGAGGGAGGGAGGGAGGGAGGGAGAGGGAGGGAGAGAGGGAGGGAGAGAGAGAGAGGGAGGGAGAGAGAGAGAGAGGGAGAAGGAGAGAGAGAGAGAGAGAGAGAAAGAGAGGAAGGGAGGGAGGGAGAGAGAGAGGGAGAGAGAGAGAGAGGAAAAGGAAGAGAGAGGGAGAGAGAGAGGGAGAGGGGGGGGGAGAGAGAGAGAGAGAGCGAGAGGGGGAGCTGGAGGGCAGTGACAGCTTAGATAATTGTATACGAAAACGTTGTGCCTGGGGCCAGTGGCGGGCACTTGTTTGTAAATGATTTACTTGACAACAGGCGATTTCTCAGCCCCGCTCTCCCTCCCTCTCTCTCTCTCTCTCTCTCTCTCTCTCTCTCTCTCTCTCTCTCTCTCTCTCTCTCTCTCTCTCTCTCTCTCTCTCTCTCTCTCTCTCTCCCTCTCCCTCTCCCTTTCTCTTCCTTTCCTCTCTCTTCCTCTCCCTTTATCTCTCCCCTCCCTCCCTCCCTCCCTCCCTCTCCCTCTCTCCCCTCTGATAGATGGGGGCTCTGTTCACAGGCTTGTTATTGGTCAGGGTTCCAGGGCTCAGGCGCTAGGCTGTGTTTATGAGACGGGGCTGCTCTGATGCCATGATAAAGCCAGATGTTCCCTTACAAGGCCTCCAGCCCGCTCCATCTGGCACTCATGTCCATATCAGGTATAGTCTTCCTGTTCTCCTCAGCCCTCCCAGGCGCAGAGGGAGAGAGAGAGGGAGAGGGAGAGGGAGAGAGTTAGAGAGAAAGGGGGCCTTCTCCTCATTGGGCGGCTGGCTTCCTCTCGGCTCTCCTCGACCTCGGCTGAACGCCGGTCGGTCCGTAGCGCAGCAGCTGCCCCGTATATACGACGAGGAGGAAGTGTTTACTTTTGAGACGCCGGTTTGGTTTAGAGAAACAGGTTAACTGCTAGGCTAACTCGCTAACGAGAGTAACTGACGTTAGGCTATGTGTGAGCGCTGTCTAGAGAATTCTGTGTGAGGTCATTAATTAGATTAGACAGGGTGGTTTTTCAAATAAACATGTGTAGAGACGTATGGAGAAAAGGTGTTGTTGTCGCGCTACTTGTTGGCTCGTGCCTGTTTGGTGTCTGTTGCCTGACTAGTGTGGAAAAACTTCTTCACTACCTGTGTTGGAAGTGAGAGAGGTGTGTTGTGTTCCCTGTCTACCCCTGATCCATCTGCCATAGGTTTTGTAAACCTAATCAAAATCGGAAACCTGTGTAAGGAAATGATGCACCTTTGGGCCAGAATTGTAATAGAAGATGCATCTAATGGTTGTTTCCGCTGAGTGTCCAGTGTGTTCCTGTCTGAGTGTCTGGTGTCCTCCTCATGTTGGCTAACAGGGGATGCAGAAAGAGACTGTCTTGGTTTTGATAGTTATTTGTGGATGTGTGGATGGAAGTTGCCCCTTGTAACCCGTGAAGGGTAACAATAATAATAATAATAATAATAATAATAATAATAATTCATTATATTTATAAATCGCTTTTCAGGGACTCAAAGACGCTGACAATATGGGTACGCAGAAACACGGAAACAACAAGCAACAGATAACATGAGCACATAGAACACAGAGTTAACCAACAGGCAAAGGGAACAATTAACGCAGCAATGTCCAGGGGAGGGAGGGGGTGGCAAGGTTAGGGGAGATGGTTAAGCGTAGGGAAGGTTGTATGCGTGGGAGAACAGGTAGGTTTTGAGTTGGGATTTAAAAGTGGAGAGTGAGGGTGAGTCTCTGGGTACAAGGCTGTAGTCCTCTAGCCATGGCCCTGGTGGTAATGACTGTTTAATGTCAGCAGACGAGGTGAGGGGGGATGAGGAGGGATGGCATCCCCCCTGAAAAAAACCCCAGTCAAAATCATCCCCCTTCTAAAACTGCCATCCCCCCTTTCCATCCCTTATGTCATTTTATCAATGAACGTGGTATTAGCCTACTGCTATTTCAACATTTAGTTTTGCGCATTTTTATTGAGTAAAATACTGTGGGCGAGGGGGCGCACACACACCAATGACATTTTTACCAAGTCACTGACACTGAAGTCACTGACGCTGTGGGGATGCAAAACTTGTCCCCATATGATAAAATCCACCATCCCCCCTGATTTTCTTTTACAACTTGAGTACTGTATAGCATGCCAGTCTGGTGCTGCTGGGAATCAGGCCTGTTAACTGCCTGGCCCCTCATTGGCCTAGCCTAGCTACTGAAAACCTAAACTGACACATAACACTAACCACCGTCTGTGTGGGACACGACGTGAGGTTGGGAGTAGGAGCTCTGTGGAATTCAGGAAGAAGCAAAAAATGATGTTTTCCTTGGTGTTTTACAACCCCCTGTGTGTGTGAATTATTTAACAGGAGCCCAAATTATAACAGTATGTGTAGAAAAACATCTCGGTCAGATACAACATTTTCTAGCCCCACATTACACACGGTAATATCACTAAGAGAAAGAGGAGGGAGGGAGGGAGGGAGGGAGGGAGGGAGGGACGGAGGGACGGAGGGAGGGAGGGAGGGTGCGTCGAAACAGGAAAGTGGAAAACAGTCAAGCGCTCGCTCAGGGACCGGGTTCTGCACAGTTATTTCTCTCCGTCCATAAATTATCTCTTCATAAATTTCGAGGATATAAAGGCTGCCGGGGCAGATCGTACATTGCGTGCGTCACACCCGTGTCAACGGCTCTCTTTCATAATTGCTCGTGTTAAAAGTAGATAAAAACCAAAGGGATCTTTTCGGCGGATTCAGCCGAATCAAAGCGAAGCAGAGAGGAGAGGGGGGCTTATCATTAAGGAGGACTATTCAAAGTATTTAAATGCAGCTGGGGTTTTCTCCACAGCTCACGGAGGGTTAGGGTTATTAGGTTGTCTGTCCTCTAGCCAGGCAACTGATACAGTACTGGCCTCTAGCCCGGCCCTGGCCCCAGTGGTACAGCCCAGCGCCTTGCTGAAGGCCCAGGTCAACAGGGGTGAAAGTACAGATAAAAACTCTAACCTGCATGATATGCAGACGGCCTGGGACTATTTATAGGACTTATGATTTACTGAGTGGTTTCCAACTAACTTGGGATCAAATTCCTCTTGCTGATATTAAATCCCTCGTAGGCTACTGGGAATATTCCTAGTGTTGTTTTTCTGTCTTTTTCGTGTCTGTCATAGCGCACATTGTTGTATATATCGGTCATATTTTTGGGGTTATATTTTTTTGATGGGCCTCGTACCTTGTGTCCCTTGGAAAGTACATTGAATATATTTGTTTTATTACTTTATACTATACTTTGTTTTATAACTTAAAAAAATAAAATAATTTACTTTATTGCAGTTCTGATACTAAGCCCATTTCCTTTCTTATAAAGTAAGTGGAATTAGGCCTATATATTTTAAACAACAACAACAACAACAACAACAACAACAACAACAACAACAAAACTGTTGATTGGATTATTTTCCCTTGAAACAAATGTGACTGCTCCTGGTGTTTCTGGACACCTCTCGGAAATGAGAAAGACGTCTAATTCGTCTTGAAAGTTTTTTTTTTTTTTTCCCAGATTTTCGTTTTTTTAGCTAACATTCAACTCGAAGATGTGAAGTACCCACTCGTTATTTTTCCGAACAGTTTTACGTTAATTAAATAAGTGTAATCTATAACACAATGACTTCGTTTCTTGTTGTTTGATGGGGATTCATTATCTTTGATGGGGATTTTCTGTGCTTAGTGATTTCAGGTGTAGCAACTTTCAAATACTCATGTCGTCTTCAATTTGTTTCCGATTTCAATGTATGATGCATCATTTGAAAGCTTACAATCTGTAGTTTAAGCACATGTAAAAAACTGAAAAATGACTTCGCCTACAGGTAGCCCTTTTCATTGGCCTGTGTCACAAATTAATGTTAAAAGATATTTGGCACCCTGAATCTTGGTCAAATAAATTATGTTTATATTGATGATGATGATGATGATGATGATGATGATGATATAGAGTGTACACATCTTCAGTTTAGTGAGTTATATCATATATTTACGTGTGTTGGTGTTTGATGCAGACCAGTCCCGAGGATCTCAGTGTAACCTAGGTTATAGGAGAGCCACAGTACAGGAGAGGTGCTGTTCTGCAGAGATACACACTGGCCTGGTGAGTCACCCAATAGCCGAGGCCTTTACTCACTCTCGTGTCTAAGGGCTGGATTGTCTCCCAGCCACAGACCTCCTGAGGCAACACTTTCCAGGAAAGCCCTATCAGGGCTGATCACCTCATCTCTCTGCCTTGCTGTTGTTGTTTTTGTTGTTGTTCTTGCTGCTGCTGCTGCTGCTGTTGTTGTTGTTGTTGTTGTTGTTGTTGGCGGTGTTCTTGTTTCAGTAAGGTAGCCTTTTTTTGACCACAATTTGATCACATTTTACATGCGACGTCATTCAAGGGAATACAGCTCTGAAATAGACCATTTCAAATAATTGTACCCTAATATACACATAGTCTTTGCCTTGTTGTTGTTGTTGTTTTTGTTTTTGTTGTTGTTGTTGTTGCTGTTGTTTTTGTTGTTAGTGTTAGTGTTGGTGTTGGTGTTGTTGTTGGTGGTGGTGTTGATGTGGTTGTTAGTGGTGTTGGTGTTGTTGTTGGTGTTGGTGGTGGTGTTGGTGTTGTTGTTGTTGGTGTTGGTGTTGTTGTTGGTGTTGGTGGTGTTCTTGTTTCAGAAAGTTATCCTAGATGCTGTAAGACACCTTTTCTGACAGGGTTTTCCATCCCGTTTTGACACAACGCAACGTCATTCAAGGAAATATCAACTACCGCTCTGAAATAGACCGTTTCAAATAATTGTACCCTATATACACATACTCAGATGCTTTTTAAGCAACGTCTAATTGCCACAATTTGTCTCTGTTCATTCGTCTGTCTACGTCCTCTGCGACTGTGGCCGCCTGTGGAATCCTGGCCGGCCTGTGAGTGCAGGCAGCAGAATAGTTCTGGGCCATTTGAGCCTCAAACATGCCATTGTGGGAAAAGGTTCGTCATTGACGTAATAGGGTTGACCTTACTCCGATTGTGGCATTTTTGTTGTTCCTGCTAACACGTGTTTGTCATTATGCAAGCTCCACTGTGTCTGGCGCAGAGCCAGCAGGAGCTGAAAAACTCCCCAACTATGAGAAGAAGGCAGGCAGGACTGACAGTTGAGCTAAGATTTTCTCCTCTAAGTACGCTCCGCATTCCTCCTTTCGACAATAATACCCCCCTGCCAGTCAGTCACTCCAACAACTCCTTTTTCGCCTCCCCAAACATTGGGAGTTAGTACAGAAGAACACATTTTTGCGGGCTACCACATGTGAAGTATGGCTAACCCCTACCTTGTTTATTTATTTGAGTTTGTTTTTCATATTTCTTCAGTTTCTTTCGAAGAAGAAAAAAAACGACTGTAAACTGAAGAAGAAAAAGTTGTTGAGTTGTTGTTAAAAAATGCGCTCGCTCATTGTCAGATTAATAACGTGCTGTATCGGAGAGCCACCTCTAGATGCACCCAACCCATCCCACCTCTCTGACCCCCCCGACCCCCCCACCCCAGTTGAGTCAAACACAGTGTGTTCTAGCAGCAGGGGCTCGTTAAATTGGGTAAAAACAAAAAAGAAGGAAGAATAGGGAAGAAGGGAAGTAAAGCATCACCAGGAAGAGAGAGTTCAGCGCCGGGGCTCCACAACAGAGCAACACAACACAACACAACACTCACTTCAGATTTACTGCCTGACTGGACCGGCCTTCTCTCTCGCTAGGCGCCACAGAACTCGGTGCTCTCTGGCCTGTTCTGTCCCGTGGCCAGCCTGCCTCTCTGGAGGAGCGGGGCTAGGATAGTATGGCCTGGGTCTGGTCTGGGTCTGGTCTGGGTCTGGTCTGGTCTGGGTCTGGTCTGGGTCTGGTCTGGCCTGGGTCTGGTCTGGTCTGGGTCTGGTCTGGGTCTGGTCTGGTCTGGGTCTGGGTCTGGGTCTGGTCTGGGTCTGGTCTGGGTCTGGTCTGGTCTGGGTCTGGGTCTGGTCTGGTCTGGGTCTGGGTCTGGTCTGGGTCTGGGTCTGGGTCTGGTCTGGGTCTGGGTCTGGTCTGGGTCTGGGTCTGGTCTGGTCTGGGTCTGGGTCTGGGTCTGGTCTGGGTCTGGGTCTGGTCTGGGTCTGGGTCTGGGTCTGGTCTGGGTTTGGGTCTGGTTTTGGTCTGGTCTGGGTCTGGTCTGGGTCTGGTCTGGGTCTGGTCTGGGTCTGGGTCTGGTCTGGGTCTGGTCTGGGTCTGGTCTGGGTCTGGTCTGGTCTGGGTCTGGTCTGGGTCTGGTCTGGGTCTGGTCTGGGTCTGGTCTGGGTCTGGTCTGGGTCTGGTCTGGGTCTAGTCTGGGTCTGGGTCTGGTCTGGGTCTGGTCTGGGTCTGGTCTGGGTCTGGTCTGGGTCTGGTCTGGGTCTAGTCTGGGTCTGGGTCTGGTCTGGGTCTGGTCTGGGTCTGGTCTGGGTCTAGTCTGGGTCTGGTCTGGGTCTGGTCTGGGTCTGGGTCTGGCCTGGGTCTGGTCTGGGTCTGGGTCTCTCTGGAGGAGCAGGCCTAGGATGGTCTGGGTCTGGGTCTGGCCTGGGTCTGGTCTGGCCTGGGTCTGGCCTGGGTCTAGTCTGGCCTGGGTCTGGCCTGGGTTTGGCTCTGGGTCTGGGTCTGGTCTGGCCTGGGTCTGGGTCAGGTCTGGGTCTGGCCTGGGTTTGGCTCTGGCCTGGGTCTATGACCCTCCCCCCCCCCGTGCCCCCTAGGGCCATCCCTGTCTCTCTGAGGGCCTGGGAGGACATGTGGCTTGGTGCAGTGGCAAGGGACAGGGTGTAGGGGTCAGGGTGTAGGGGTCAGGGTGTAGGGGTCAGGGTGTAGGGGTCAGGGTCAGGGTGTATGGGTCAGGGTGTAGGGGTCAGGGTCAGGGTGTAGGGGTCAGGGTCAGGGTGTAGGGGTCAGGGTCAGGGTGTAGGGGTCAGAGTCAGGGTGTAAGGGTCAGAGTCAGGGTGTAGGGGTCAGGGTGTAGGGGTCAGGTGTAGGGGTCAGGTGTAGGGGTCAGGGTCAGGGTGTAGGGGTCAGGGTCAGGGTGTAGGGGTCAGGGTGTAGGGGCCAGGGTGTAGGGGTCAGGGTGTAGGGTGTAGGGGTCAGGGTGTAGGGGTCAGGGTCAGGGTGTAGGGGTCAGGTGTAGGGGTCAGGTGTAGGGGTCAGGGTGTAGGGGTCAGGGTCAGGGTGTAGGGGTCAGGGTGTATGGGTCAGGGTCAGGGTGTAGGGGTCAGGGTCAGGGTGTAGGGGTCAGGGTCAGGGTGTAGGGGTCAGGGTGTAGGGGTCAGGGTCAGGGCCAGGGTCATCATCAGCATCTGTCTGGGGGCGTGGGGGGTAAAACACAGCTGCTCACACTCCTGCATTGGGCACACTCACTTACACACTTCTCTAACACGCACGCACGCACACACACACACTTACACTCACTTACACACTCCTCTAACCCACACACACTCACTTACACAGGCCCTATAGGCTATAACACACACACACTCACTTACACAGGCCCTATAACACACGCACACACACACACACACACACACATACACGCACACACACACACACACACACACATACACACACACACACACACACACACCACACAGCTCACTCAAATATAGTAGAAGAGCTGTGTTACATAGTTATGTGTGCAATTGTCCAAATAGCTGTCCCACATATTGAACTGGATCTGGTGGCATTCTGTGTTTGGGGAGAGGGTTGTGTGTTAGAGGAGAGGGTTGTGTGTGTGGGGAGAGGGTTGTGTGTTAGAGGAGAGGGTTGTGTGTTACAGGAGAGGGTTGTGTGTTAGAGGAGAGGGTTGTGTGTTAGAGGAGAGGGTTGTGTGTTACAGGAGAGGGTTGTGTGTTAGAGGAGAGGGTTGTGTGTTAGAGGAGAGGGTTGTGTGTTAGAGGAGAGGGTTGTGTGTTAGAGGAGAGGGTTGTGTATTAGAGGAGAGGGTTGTGTGTTAGAGGAGAGGGTTGTGTGTTAGAGGAGAGGGTTGTGTGTTAGAGGAGAGGGTTGTGTGTTAGAGGAGAGGGTTGTGTGTTAGAGGAGAGGGTTGTGTGTGTGGGGAGAGGGTTGTGTGTTAGAGGAGAGGGTTGTGTGTTAGAGGAGAGGGTTGTGTGTTAGAGGAGAAGGTTGTGTGTTAGAGGAGAGGGTTGTGTGTTACAGGAGAGGGTTGTGTGTTAGAGGAGAGGGTTGTGTGTGTGGGGAGAGGGTTGTGTGTTAGAGGAGAGGGTTGTGTGTTAGAGGAGAGGGTTGTGTGTTAGAGGAGAGGGTTGTGTGTTAGAGGAGAGGGTTGTGTGTTATAGGAGAGGGTTGTGTGTTAGAGGAGAGGGTTGTGTGTTAGAGGAGAGGGTTGTGTGTGTGTGGGGAGAGGGTTGTGTGTTAGAGGAGAGGGCGTTTGTGAGTTGTTTGTAGTTGTGCTCCCTGCCTGTGTTCTCCACGCTGTGCCAAGACGGTGAGTCAGGGAGGGAGGGAAGGAGGTAAGGGAGGGAGGGAAGGAGGTAAGGGAGGGAGGGAAGGAGGTAAGGGAGGGAGGAGGGAGGGAGGGAGGTAAGGGAGGGAGGAGGGAGGGAGGGAGGGAGGAGGGAGGGAGGAGGGAGGGAGGAGGGAGGGGAGGAGGTAAGGGAGGGAGGAGGGAGGGAGGGAGGTAAGGGAGGGAGGGAAGGAGGTAAGGGAGGGAGGAGGGAGGGAGGGAGGTAAGGGAGGGAGGAGGGAGGGAGGGAGGGAGGAGGGAGGGAGGAGGGAGGGAGGAGGGAGGGGAGGAGGTAAGGGAGGGAGGAGGGAGGGAGGGAGGTAAGGGAGGGAGGAGGGAGGGGAGGAGGTAAGGGAGGGAGGAGGGAGGGAGGGAGGGAGGGGGGGAACCAGCTGTGCGCAGAGGCAAAGGGGAGGCCAGCCAAGCCTTAGCGTCTGTCCGCCCTGACCCCGCCATGGCCACAGCCACACCTGTACTGACCCCCCCATGGCCGCGGCCACATCTGTCCTGGCGGGCCACAGTGGACGCCAAGCCTGGTCCCGGTCCCAGTGATCTGTCCCAGTCCTTGTCATCTGTCCCAGTCTCTGTCCCATTCCCAGTTCCTGTTCCCACTGCTGGGAGTCAGCACCCAGCCCAGGACACACTTTTCCATCTGCACTGTTCCATCGGGACTCCCATGTTGCACGACTGTCTGTCTTTCCCTTGTTCTTTTTATGCAGCAGTGGTTTGTATCTGTCTGTCTGTCTGTCTGTCTGTCAATATCCAGGTCAGCACAGTATGGTTCGGGTCGGTTTGGGTCGGTCTTGTAGTGGTGTAAAGCTCCTCAGAGTGAGCCTACTGTAGTGTGTGTTGTCTGAGCATATTAGCCACCTCAGCAAGATATGGTTGAACCTGAACCTCTCTGGAAAACTGTTCTAACAGCTACTACTACACACACACACACACACACACACACACACACACACACACACACATTTCCCCAAGAACTCAGTCATGGTAAGTATATCGTGACGTGTATTTGAAGGGGGATGTGAGTATATTTGGCCTAGTTACTTCTTACAACTCCTTGTTGTCCACTCTTCCTGAGCTCGGAGGCTAGGCTAGGCTACATTGTGCCTTTGTTTAGTGTGATATGGCTGTAGTACCACAGTTCATCAGCAGGGGTGTGTTCTCCTGGTGTTTCTGGAGGGGCACACAGCCTCACACACATCTCCACCTGAGCTCAGAAGTGGTAGACGGGTGTGAAGAGGGAGAGAGGGAGAGAGGGATGACCGCCCCCGCTCTCCACCCCCACCCCCAAGAATGTTCCACGGTCCTGCCAGGTCGCCCCTGACGACACGGCTGACACCACCCCCCCCCCCACCCAGTGTTGCCACATTTTGGGCTGGTTTTGGGTGTATTGTATTCTGACCTTTTTTAAGACTGTGGTTGGGCTGGACATTGTCCCACCCCATCTGGCAACCCTGCCCCCCCACCCCCCCTCCTCCTCCTCCACTCCCAAATCCCCTCACCCCCTCAGCGGTCCAATGTTGTGGGTCGGTGTGTTACAATCTAGGCCGCCGGCCACCAGGGGGATAGTGTGAGGCTAGCGAGGAGGCTAGGACGCACTAGGAGCTAGACAGACGCACAGACACACACACACACTGCAGGGTGATCTGGTTACAGCAGGCAAGGTCTTTCATAGGGGGGTGGGGGGGGGGGGGGTGGAGTGTTGAACTACAGTGCAGCACCGTGGCTAGGCTGTTCAGAGGGTTTTCCTTGTTGTCTCTCTGTGGTGTTGGTTCAGTACGGGTTAGCGCTCTCCCTCTCCTTCTCTTTTATGGGTCTTTTTTGTGTGTATTGTGTGTGTGTGTGAGAGAGAGAGAAGTGTGTGTGTGTCTGTATGTATGTGTGTGTGTGTGTGTGTGTGTGTGTGAGAGAGAGAAGTGTGTGTGTCTGTATGTATTTGTGTGTGTGTGTGTGAGAGAGAGAAGTGTATGTGTGTATGTATGTGTGTGTGTGTGTGTGTGTGTGTGTGTGTGTGTGCGCGCGCTGGGCCCATCTCTCCCCCAGATGTGTGTGTGTGTGTGTGTGTGTGTGTGTGTGTGTGTGTCTCTGAGAGCTGTGTCCTCATTACCAGCGTGTGCGTCTGAAACAGCGCCGCTGACGCTGTGTGTGCGTGTGCGTGTGTGTGTGTGTGTGTGTGTGTGTGTGTGTGTGTGTGTGTGAGTGTGTGTGTGTGTGTGTGTCAGAGCCTACAGTCTGACGTCAGCACTGCCCTGCTGCTCTCAATACCAACCTCCTGCTGTCTGTCTGGCTGTCTGTCTGTCTGTCTGTCTGCCTGCCTGCCTGCCTGCCTATCTCCCTGCCTCCCTGCCTCCCTCCCTCCCTGTCTGTCTGCCTGTCTGTCTATCTGTCTGCCTGCCTACCTGCCTGCCTGCCTGTCTGTCTGTCTGTCTGTCTGTCTGTCTGTCTGCCTGCCTGTCTATCCGCCCGCCTGCCCGCCATTGTGTGTCCCACTCTCCTCTCTCCCTCTCACCCTCGTTACGTCTCGTTCTCTGATTCCTACCCTGACCCCGTTTCACGCCACAGTGCTAGCGGGAGGCTAATATGACATCCAGGTGTAAGGCTACCGCGCTAGGCTAATTAGCAGCTAACAGGCTAACTGTTAAGAGGTGGTTTTGAAGAGAATATTCACAAGTAGTGCTTGTGTGTTATAAAGCACCCACTCCACACACACGCACGCACAGAGGCACACACAGGCACACACACACAGAGACACACACACACACACACACACACACACACACACACACACACACACCACGTGTGAATATGTTTGTTTGGTATTGGTACAGTCTTAAGGCTTTCTCCTCATGTTTGACGAGGTAAGGCAGTGTTATAGTTTGACTATTTTTACGGTATATAAAAGTTCATATTCATCGTAAGGATGGGGTACATTTTGATAGATGGAAATTCTGAAAATATCACTGATAGAGATTTAGATTGTGTGCCAGGGTAGATTGTGTTGATGATGTCGTCGTCGATGTTCAGATCACAGTGCTCAAAAGCAAAGACTATGGTGGGACTATGGCAGATGTGGGCGTGTCCTAGGGTGTGTTGTTTTGGTGTGTCCGGCCCGTCCTATTGGCCAGGCCTGCAGAGGGGCGGGCTCTGTAGCGAGTCAGTGTGGAGTTATTCAGCTCCCTGTCATAACCCAGGGGGGGTTGGGGGGGCAGACAGGTGAGAAACTCTCTCTCTCACACACACACACACGCACGCACGCACGCACACGCACACACACACACACACAGGCACGCACGCACACACACACACACACAGGCACACACACACGCACGCACATACACACACACACACGCACGCACGCACGCACACACACACACACACACACACACACACACACACACAGGCACGCACACACGCACACACACACAGGCACGCACACACACACACACACACACACACACACACACACACGCACACACACACACACACACACACACACAGGCACGCACACACACACACACACACACTTCCCCTCTCTCTCCATCACTCCCTCTCTTAGCCACTGCCTCACACAACACTGCCTCACACACACACACACACACACACACACATACCTCAACCTCCTCACACACTCGCCGTGACCCGTGACAGTCACACACATGTCTGAACCCCCTCCCGTGTTCGGATGAACACGTTTATCACGTGTTTGGTTTTTGTGAACACGTTTATGTCCTGACTGAGCACTGTCCTGACCAAATAAAGATCTATCTATCTGTCCTATTCACTCAGACTCACCTTGTTTAACCTGAGTGGTGAACATGGTCCCTGCCTGGTATATGGTAGTGTGTAGTATATTGTAACAGCCTGGTACATGGTAGTGTGTAGTATATTGT
>NC_137689.1:6257524-6262524 GCF_963989245.1 Nansenia antarctica | reverse complement strand
ATGCTAAACTGCATTTCGTTGTGTTGTACTTGTACTCTGCGATCACAATGAAGTTGAATCTAATCTAATCTAATGGACGCATTTGGACTTATGCTCACAATGTCTAAAAGTCAACAAAGTCTCCATTCTAAATATGCATGCATGCCAGAGTTCCGTTCCAGTGCTCATGTCCTGTATGTGTGTTGTGTCTTTCAGATGATCCTGTGGGACTGGGATCTGAAGCAGTGGTATAAGCCTCAGTATCAGGTCAGTACCCCCCCCCCCCCCCCGCCGCCGCCCCGTCCCTCTGGAACGCCCTCCCCAACCACATCAGACAGGCCAACACCCTGCCAACATTTATACAGGCCCTCAAAACTCACCTCTTCAAGCTTGCCTTCACCAGTTAACCCTCTCCCCCTTCTCGCCTTCCCATGTGTCCCCAGCACTACCTCAATTATACTTTCTTTTATTTATTTTCTTAGGTCTTTTCACTTTGTAAAGCGTCTTTGAGTCTCCAGAAAAGCGCTATATAAGTCTGATGTATTATTATTATTAGTAGTAGTAAGCACAACAATATTGTTCTATAGTGGTATTTTGAATAATACTCTGGATGCACATCTAATAACTGATAACACAAATGTCTGTCGTCCCATATTCTGTGATATTGACTTGATTCTGACTATTACTACTATTAGTATTAATTATTATTACATATTGTAGCAACCCATTTCACATTTTGAGTAAACATGCCCTCAGATCATTTTTGTCCAGAATTCAATGTTGGCCTATTCCTCTCCTCCCTTTTTTTTTGTTCCTTGGCTTTCTTTTTGGGGGTCTATGGTTCAGTGTTAATGTATATTGTTTGTATTGTATTCATTTTTTGTATTGTTTTTTATTGTTCTTGTTGTAAAACACTCTGAGACAAATTGTCTTTGTAAAAAGCGCTATAGAAATACATTTGAAGAGGAAAACTGTAGATATACTAACATATACAAGGGTCAGGGTTTAACCTATACAAACAATATCTAAAAGAGACAACTGGATATGAATTAGATTAATTCATTGTACTCCAAATTAGAATTAAATGTACTTCAATCGTATTTCAGGGTAGATAGTCACTAGCTTGGTGTGTTTAGTAGCCGTCTCTCCTACAGCACGCATGTACGACTCTGGCAGCATCACTGACACCCAGTTTGCATTACTGTATTATGCAAAGTGAAACAAAGTGGCTGTGTTTTTTTGGGAGCGTGTGTGTGTGTGTGTGTGTGTGTGTGTGTGTGTATGTGTGTGTGTGTGTGTGTGTGTGTGTGTGTGTGCGTGCGTGCGTGCATGCTTGTTTAAATGTGTGTGCGCCGCCCTGTGCGGTGTGTTTGTGTGTGTGAGAGTGTGTGCGTTACCTGGGTGGACGTGCGTGCTGTGTGAGTGTGTGTGTGTGTGTGTGTGTGTGTGTGTGTGTGTTTGTGTGTGTGTGTGTGAGAGTGTGTGTGAGAGTGTGAGTGTGAGTGTGAGTGTGAGTGTGAGTGTGAGTGTGAGTGTGTGTGTGTGTGTGTGTGTGTGTGAGAGTGTTCATCCTGTTGGGGTCCACGGTGGTGTGTAGACACAGGAAGACCTCTGTCTCTGCTGTCCCTCATGTCCCTCCTAGTCCTCCTGTCTCCTAGAGGGAGGAGGGGTAGAGAGAGGAGGGGTAGAGAGAGGAGGGGTAGAGAGAGGAGGGGTAGAGAGAGGAGGGGTAGAGAGAGGAGGGGTAGAGGGAGGAGGGGTGTAATGGTTAGTTGAGGCGGGGCAGGGAGGGGGGCAGCTTGTCTTAGGTAAGGCCTTCCCCACATCTCCCAGGAGAAGTGCTCACACTGCACTTTTGCTATGCACACGCACACACACACACACACATACACACATATACTCACAAACATATACACACACACACCACTCAACGTTATTACTGACATCACCACCCCAAACAGGCTTTCAATTACCCAGGATCAATGCAGTGAGCTCAGAGCCCCCCGCCCCTCAGTGCCCACACGTGCATGTGCGTGTGTGTGTGTGTGTCTGTTATGCCTCTAACAATTATTATGTGTGTGTGTTTGTGTGTGTGTGTGTGTCTGTGCCTCCCCCTGTGTGTGTGTGTGTGTGTGTGTGTGTCCCTGTGCCTCCCCCCATGTGTGTGTCTTTCTGTGTGTGTGTCTTCGTCTGTGTGTGTGTGTCTTCGTCTATGTGTGTGTCTCTGTGTGTGTGTCAGGGCGCGGTGAGCGGCAATGGCGTGGACCTGTCTGTGATCAATGAGGCGAGGAACCTGGTGTCAGACCTGCTGGGCGACCCCTCCCTGTCCCCCCACACCCTCTCCTCCCTCCGCTCCGTCTCCAGCCTCATGGGGACCTTCTCTGGGTCCTGCCGCCCCAGGGTCAACCCCTTCACCCCCTTCCCCGGCTTCTACCCCTGCAACGAGGTGGACGACCCCGCAGAGAGGGTGGACCGCAAGCCCCCCAAGGTGGGTGGTGGAGCTAAAGCTAGCTAGCCTGGAGAAGACGCTAGATATTGGTGAACTGATGATTATACTGTTATCTGTGTATAGTGTTGTCTTCGTACTGAGAACTAGGGCTAAGCTAGCAGCCTGGAGAAGACTGCTAGCTAATGGCTAGCGAACTGATAATGATACTGTTATCTGTGTAAAGTATTATCTTCATACTGAGAACTAGTCAGTCTTTCCTCACGGGTTTGTCTGTGAGTTGGTTAGAAGTGTAGACTTGTGTAGTATAGTCACACACATATGTGACACAGTCTGGTCATTTGGCCCGCATGTTGGCAACCAATCAGAATGTTCAGACTTTTCTTTTGAAACATGGAACTACGTTTCAACGTTGTTGAGAATCACAACACAAACTCGCTAGTCAAGCCAAAATACTGCAACACAATGGATTGGGTGAGTAATCCCCACTGCTACCTAATTAACTATAACACTACTTTACATTGTTAGCAGGCTCACAAAACAAGCTGTTATTTGACTAGCGATGTGTCGTCGATTTTCAACAACGCAGACATTTATTCACATTTTTCGAAAGACAAGTCTGATCATTACATCAGATCCTGACATGAGGACAACATGATCAGACTGTGTCACATATTGTTGTTAGAACACATCATGTACAGTGACTTCCACATTTATTGGTAAAGATGAGTAAAAAGGGTTATAAGGGTCAGGGTCACCTTTTGGGGAATTAGCTTAATGTCACGCTGACATATTTTTTAAACATCCAGAAACATCCATTCCCTGACTGATGAAGCTCAACACACTTTTCCCTCATTTGATGTGTGTGTTCTCTTATCTTTCCCATGTTGGTGTATGAATAAGGGAATATGGCCTCTGTGTCACCTCATATTTATACCCCAGTGAAACAGGAAGTCATGGATGGACTACTGGAAAGTTCCTAAACACTCTAAACAACTTAAAGAAGTAAAATACAAATGGAAATTGTTCATAAGAATTTACATTTCTTGTGCCAATACTTGTGGCACACATGGGTTTTTTAGAAATAATTATTTCTTGATAACAGATTTCTTTTTTCTCAGAGTAAATTCATTTCAATTAAAGGTTGGATTTTTTCTCATTTGTTTTCAGTGTGACATTAAGCTAATTCACCAAAAGGTGTGAATTTTTTACAACCCTTTTTACTCATCTTTACCAGGGGTGCCAATTGTGGAGGGCACTTTAGATATCCACTAACTCTCTCCATGTTTATGAGTTTACACCCTGGTTGTATAGTCAGCAGTCACTGCCAGTGTGATGACCTGACCTGTACAGGCCTGTTCTACATTGACAACATGCTTTTGGTTTCTGTTCTCCATCATCACACACACACACACACACACACACACACACACACACACACATACACACACACACACACACACACACACACTTCTCTCTCTCTCACTCACACCCACCCCCCCCCCCCCCCCCCCACAGGGTCTGAGCAGCAGGAACAGCCTCCCCACCCCCCAGCTGCGGCGAAGCTCCGCCTCCTCCCCCCTCCCCCCCCTGGACCCCACCTCCTCCCGCTGGGAACGCAACAACGGCAAGAGACCCCCCCACCCTGACCTCAACACCAGGTACGACCCCCCCCTGACCCCAACATGACCCCCACCCTGACCTCAACACCAGGTATGACCCCCCCACCCTGACCCCCCTCTAACCCCACCCTGACCTCAACATGACCAGGTATGACTCCCCCACCCTGACCCCAACATGACCCCCACCCTGACCCCAACATGACCCCCACCCTGACCCCAACATGACCATGTATGACCCCCCCTGACCTCAACATGACCAGGTATGACTCCCCCACCCTGACCCCAACATGACCCCCACCCTGACCCCAACATTACCATGTATGACCCCCCCTGACCTCAACATGACCAGGTATGACCCCCCCCCTGACCTCAACATGACCAGGTATGACCCCCCCCCTGACCTCAACATGACCAGGTATGACCCCCCCCCCTGACCTCAACATGACCAGGTATGACCCCCCCCATCCTGACCTCAACATGACCAGGTATGACAGGTCACCAGATCTTATATTGGGTCCATCAGGGCAGCAGACGTTTTGCAGGTAAATAATTTCCAAGGAACTGTAAAAGATATAAAAGAATAATTTAAGATGTGGACAAACACACGCAAAACTCTCTCCTAAACATATCCTGTGGTCAGAGACGAGACTGGATGGTTCTAGAATGAAGTCTGGTTGGTTTTAGCCACATACAACTCCAGTGCTTTTCTCCAGCAAAAATGCAACCATGAGACTAATAACTTGAATATGATTTGATATTGATCAATTAATACTTCAATTAATTAACACTTTGAATAGCTTATCATGATTCTACAAGATGGGCACGCAGATAAGGAATATATAAAATAAATGTTTACTATTTTAATAACAATTACCAGTAAACTATCACGGTTTGGTAACATTTAAAAACCACTAACACACCCTGAACTTGAACGTGACCAGACACAACCACAA
>NC_137689.1:6237524-6250024 GCF_963989245.1 Nansenia antarctica | reverse complement strand
TTGTCAATGTCTGCTGCCTTGTCAATGTCTGCTGCCATGTCAATGTATGCTGCCTTGTCAATGTATGCTGCCTTGTCAATGTATGCTGCCATGTCAATGTATGCTGCCTTGTCAATGTCTGCTGCCTTGTCAATGTAGCTGCCTTGTCAATGTAGCTGCCTTGCCAATGTCTGCTGCCTTGTCAATGTAGCTGCCTTGTCAATGTATGCTTAGTAGACAGACACACACTCGTGCGTCGTCATATTTAGACAAGTAACTTGAGCTCTTGGACAAGTAAAAGATAAGTTCACTTATTAAGTACCTGAAAAAGCTTAATATCAAGCCCTTATGTGAGTGTGAGTGTGTGTGTGTGTGTGTGTGCAGGTGGATCCTCAGCTATGTCAGTAGTACAACCATATGCCAACCATATATATGTGTGTGTGTGTGTGTGTGTGTGTGTTTCACTTGTGTCTGAACAAAGTGTGTGTGTGTTTGTCTCCCCAGGTGACGTACACACTGTTCCAGGACACCTGTTTGTTTGAGATCTTTAAGATCCCTGTGAAGGAGTTCATGACGTACTTCTGCGCCCTGGAGAGTGGCTATAGGGACATCCCCTGTGAGTTCAGAGACAAACCCCACCTTCAGAGCATAATCGTTAGCCTCCTAGCATAATTGCCTAAGTCATGCTTCACTGGTGGTCAGCCGAGCCGTCTTTGTATGTTGTGTCAGAAATCTAGTCAAGAGATGACTAGAACGTGTCACATATGTACAGTTTGTCCATCAGATACATGATGTATGGTGGGTGTGGATGTGATGTATAATAATAATAGTAATAATAATAATACTAATAATAATAATAAGGTGCTCAAATGGCTTATAAAGTGCTTATAAAGTGCTCAAAGTGCTTATAAAGCATATAAATGTACATTTTAAAGGTATGAACGTGATTGGTTGTTGATGTAGTGTTTGACCTTTGACCTCTTTGACCCTCAGACCATAACCGGGTCCACGCCACGGACGTGCTCCACGCTGTCTGGTACCTGACGACCCGGCCAATCCCAGGGTTCCAACAGATCCACAACGAACATGTGACAGGAAGTGACACAGGTAGGCGCTTACAAGGCTGTGTTCAGCGGAGCTTAACGTTGTGGAACGTTCAGATAGTGGAATGTTCAGATATACTGTTTACAACACACGTGGCTCTCTCTCTCTATGTAAAGATAAGAAAGCATAAGAAGTAATATACTGTATGTAGTCATTTATATCTGAGACATTGGGAACGGTGCACTCCTCCAGAACGCGATGCCTGAACCCTTCCCTTTGTTATCTCATCCTCACTAAGTATTATGGATGCTATCGCTAGGAACTGTCCTCCCAACGTGTTATAATGAGGATCTAGTCAGGCCCTTGTTAATGGTTGGGGAGCCTCTCTCAGTACATTCCTGTAGTACTATTCCCTCTATTCTCCAGATGGTTTGGCTTAAAACGCCACGATCCCCAGTCCTGCTAATGATATCTGATGTCCCCTTGATCCATGGGAAATGGATGGCTCGCTACCTGACCACTCCTTCACTGGCCGCCATAGAGGGATGAGAGAGAGAGGGATGGTGTACGAGGGAGAGCAGGGAGGTCAGCGGTAGGGATGGACGGTTTTTCGGTTAAACCGAAAACCGGGGTTTATAAAAATAGAAACGGTTTTTTATCAAAACCGTCTGAAACCGGATTTTATATATATATATTTTTTTTTTTTATATATATAAACAAACATGTAACATGTCACATGTTTGTCGTGTATGAAAATAACAATGATACAGTCTGAATCTGCTGCGCAATGAGTGAGAGGTTTGGTCAGTTTGTGAAGAATAACTGAGGATTAATATCTAATTGGGATTATATTTAAGGGTAACGAATCACTCTATGGGAAAGATAGTTGCCTTCAGTTATTGGTAGATAGGAAAGGTTTTTTACAATTACTCGCTTACATTTAATAAGATTATTTTCGCTGCTCTCTGTAAAGCGCATTGGGTCACTTTTGTGAGAAATGCGCTATAGAAATAAAATGTGATTTGATTTGATATCAATCAATCAATCAAACTTTATTTATGTTCTATAGCACAAATCATGCATTGAATGTAACTCCAAGTGCAGTATTTACTAAACCACAATATAATCAAACAAGAGCTATACGGATCAAGAGTGTTTGTGCACAGCGCCACTGTGTGTGAAGGCGCTACTGAAAGTGATGACAGAACGCATGTCTCAGAAGATACGCGGTCACTTAGTGACGCAAAGGTAGTTCTGTATTTATCTCTATCTGTATTAGTACATTTATTTTGAAAGCTCTATTTTGACAGCTCTACCATGGGCACTTTTATTTTGATGGGGCATTCTTTGTTGATTGACTTACGACAGTTCAGGACGAGTCAGTCTCGCGGCATGTGGTTTTTATGAAAAGCTTTAAGTATGTTCACTGCATAATTCTAAGTCTAATATTTCAGTGATTATTGAGCAGTATTCAAATATTTAAATACATTGAGCAGCAGCTGAAACTTTGTCTAAGAACCAAGATATTGAGAAAGCAGTTCATTCAATGAAGACGCTGTTCCAAGAGATGATCTTCCGTGCAGGCGTGCACCCTGGATCAGCGGAGCTGGTGTGTTAAGTGTTCATGTGTTTTCATGTATGGTGTAGCTTACAAAAGTCTGCCTTTCCACTTATATTTGTGAAACTAAGTAGCCTAAATGTGTTGCGACTGTGCTTACGGTGTTTTAATGGTGTTCGACATGAGTGTATTGTAGCAGTAGGGCTCAATTATTTGCAATTGGCGCTCTTTTTCTTTTTTTTTTTACTTTTTTTTACATTTTTTTTTAATGTATTTTCGGTTAACCGGAAAACCGCGGTTTTAGTCTTTGACGGTTTTTCGGTTTCAATAATTGGAAACCGTCCATCCCTAGTCAGCGGTAGAGGGAGGAAGAAAAGAGAGATCCTTCCATTGCTATGGATATCTTGTGTTTACATTTACATTACATTACATTTCATCTGTCTGTGCTGAACTCAGCATGTTCAGGGCTTATTTTGACATTTTTATATTTAGTAGTAGAGAGGGCAGTTTGTCACCGGCTTACCAGCTTAACCTGTCTAAACCTCAACCACGGTTTAGTTTAGAAACCCTTAACGAGAAGCTAGCGTCCTGTCTGAAAGTCACGCCACACTATGCGGCTGTGGCGCAGGAGGTAGAGCCGGCGTCTAATGATCGCAGATCGGCTGTTCGAGCCACGGCTGGCCACATGTGGAGGTGTCCTTGGGCAAGACACTGAACCCCAAATTGCTCCCAATGAATGTTAGCTTTCCCGCCAACGAGAAGCTAGGTCCTGTCTGAAAGTCACGTCACTCTATGCCATGCCTCTTTGTGTGTTCTCTCGTAGATTCGGACAGCGGGATCTCGCCGGGCCGGGTGTCCTACGCCTCCTCCAAGAGCTCGTCTATCTCTGACGACAGCTACGGCTGCCTGGCGTGGAACATCCCTGCGCTGGAGCTCATGGCTCTCTATGTAGCAGCTGCAATGCACGACTACGACCACCCCGGTCGCACAAACGCCTTCCTTGTAGCCACTAACGCATCTCAGGTACGTCTGTAGGATCCACCACTCACTCACACTACTATCTGAAACAGCTAGTACACTTTTAACACTAGAACAGCCATGGGTGGGGTCATTTGACCAAGTGAGTAAAAACTATTTCATACCTTTGAATTCTTTCAAATTTCAGGACCCTCCTTTTATGACTTTTCCTAGATATGTGCGTTCTACCACCCAGTATCCTTACATTTTCAAAATCACATCAGGATAACCTAGTATAAAGCTATTTTGCAGTTTTTCTGTGTAGGAGGCAGGCTAATTTACAAGACAAGCCAACTAGTGGTCTTTGTGGGTAAGTAGCAGTTTCCCCATTCTAAAGATTATGGTCATTTGTCCCCCGAGGCGGCTCTAATAGTACGTAAAATAGGCATGGCTGTTCTAGTGTTAAACAGTGAAGGTGTGCTAATGAATATGAGCAGTTGTATTAACCATTAATCAAGTTCTGTTCCTCAAATTAAATGACACTACACACATTCTTAGTGCTCTATATAGTATTATAAATGAGTTATAAATGGATTTTGAAGTATAAAACAGTATAAAAGAAAGAGCAAAATCAGATGAAGTTAAACATTTGCAGCAACGGATATCCTAGAAGAGGATAGGGAGTTGGGACAGTTGGGATTTGGCACCAAGTTCTGAAAACCTGCATCATGATTAAAAAAGTCCAAACCCCTTGTGTCACTTCAATTAGCTAACAAGGTGTTGAAACGAGTTCCCACATATGGCGCTCATAGTAAAGAGGAAGTGCTGAGCTTGTGTTGCAGTATTTTTGGACGGTGTCACTGCGACTCATAGGATGAGACATGTTTATTGGCTGCAAGGCTCCACACAGACAAGTTCTAATCTGCCTGTGATGTCATAGCCAACGCAATAAAGGGACTGGGGGGATATCACAGACAGACACATGGAAAGATGCCAGTAAATCCTGGGAATGCAGGAAACAAAAAAATCAATATTTCACTGGAATAGGGAGGCAGGAGACCAATGAAAGAGATGACTGCAGATAGCGAGGTTATACAGAGAGGTTAGACAGCGCTGTGAGATAGTGGTTTTGGGTTGTGTAAAATGTCCCTGGAGCGTGGTTACTGCTAAAGAGAGTCAGAGATGTATTGTTCCAGGGTGCGTTGAGAAACAACCATCACTCGTCCGATTCTCGTCCGATTCTGCCAGTTTTTAGTTTCTGTGAATCAGACTTACACTACCAGTCAAACGTTTGGACACACTTTCCCATTCAATTGAATGGGGAAGTGTGTCCAAACTTTGGACTGGCACTGTACCTCTGTCACCTCTTTATCTCTTGTGCGCCTCACTCGTTACTAGGGCTGGGCAAACGATCAACATTTCTTTTTCGATAATCACAAGAATGAACGATCAATTATCGATTAATTGATAAGCTTTTTTTTCATAAAAAAAAAAAAAAACTAGGGCAGAAATAACAAGCATGTTTTCCTTGGGGAAAAAACGTTATTTTGTATTCCATCCAGGCATTCCATTTCACAAAGCATTTCGAAAGAAAAACATATCTGCGAGCCATAACGTTAGCCCAGTAGGCTGCCCACACGCTGAGTTGCTGTTGCACACATTCATTCATTCACATTCAAACTAGACACTACAGTCAGATAACAATCCTCTTACCCCCGCGGTCTCGCCAGACCCGGATATGGCCGGGGCCCACAGGGAGCGGCCGCTCCCGAGGGGGGTATAGGACTATTTCCGGACAAGGATCCGTCGCGCAACACCGCCCCCGGGGTGCCGGAATAACGGTGTCGGGCTCGAGGAGCCAGACAGCTAGTCTGCCTGGCTATCTCCTCTGGGGCTGCCGGCCACGGGGTCGTGCGGCGGATCCTACGCAATAGGCAGGGGATAATTGGATACTAGGTTGGGTACAATTGGATACTAAATCGGGTGAAAAAGGGATAAAATCAGAAGGAAAAAAAAAAAGATATCAATCCTCTTAAACAAGGCAGTGAGTAGCCTACATTGTTTAACTTAAAAACACATTTTACGTTATAAATAAAAATATAGTAAAATAAGTAACTCACCATAGGAGCAGTAAAAAAACTGTTACTCACAAATAGGAGGATGACTGAAAACGTTAGTGTCCTTAAGAGCGTCCAGCTTAACTTAAATTTAAACTCCAGCGAGAGACTGTAGGCGGCAGGCCTACTGGTTCTTGTTCAGAAAGAGGATCATGTTAACATGTTCAGGGGTGAGAGACGAACACAATCTGGTGACAGTTAGGCCAGCCGCAGAAAACACTCGCTCCGAGGGCACCGAGGTTGCGGGGATGCAGAGGTAGGTCCCAGCTAATTTGGCCAACCTAGGAAACCTTCTTTCGTTCAATTTCCACCAGTCAGTTGGGTCGCAGTTCAGGCCCGCAGAAGGCTCCCTCAGAAAGGTGCAAACTTCTGTTTCGATGGGGATGTTAGCAGCAGCGCCTGCTGCGTATTGCTCCCAGAGGAGCCTGGAATTACTGGAGGTTACACTAACGTATGGGAACTTGTTGCATCATGCCGTACTGCGTTGCGAAATTCAATGCGAAGGCAAATGCAAAGTTCATTTCTCACACATAACGTGGACAAACTAATTTCCATTATTATTATTATTAATTATAAATTACACCAATTTATTAATGATTATCGAGCAAAATATTTTGTGATCGACCAAGATCCTTATCGTCGATCATTGATGCCCACCCCTACTCGTTACCCTCTCTTTCCAATCTCATTATCGCTTCTTCTTCTTCTTCTTCTTCTTCTTCTCCTTCTTCTTCTTCTTCTTCTTCTCCTTCTTCTTCTTCTTCTTCTTCTTCTTCTACCTCCATCTCACTCCTCTGTTCCTCCTCCTCCAGGCAGTGCTCTACAACGATCGCTCGGTGTTGGAGAACCACCATGCCGCCTCGGGGTGGAGCCTCTACCTGTCGCGGCCGGAGTTCAACTTCCTGGCCAACCTGGACCACGTGGAGTTCAAGCGCTTTCGCTTCCTGGTCATCGAGGCCATCCTGGCCACAGACCTGAAGAAGCACTTTGACTTCCTCGCAGAGTTCAACTCCAAGGTTAGACAATAAGAGAACAGCTTATGTACTTATATGTCAATGCGAACACTCATTACCCTTTGTACTAGTGCTGTTTACAAATACTACCTTTGCACATACCTCCTTTGATACTGCCACTATTTATACATCTGTATACACCATACTGTACATATCGACCATAACTGTCCATAGCACATAACTATATATACCTCTAACTACCGTAATTGCCATACTGTACCTATCACTATCACAGTCATGTTTTTATATCGTGTTTTATATCACTATTTGCCCTTCTGGTTAGATGCTAAACTGCATTTCGTTGTCTGGTACTTGTACTCTGCAATGACAATGACGTTGAATCTAAACTAATCTAATTAGAGGAGCCCATAACAATTGAGGAGATTTCACGAGAGGCGGGTGTAATGCAGTGTTCCAAGTGTCCTGGATCAGATGGGTTTCCTGTCAAGTTTTACAGGAAGTTTATGGTTAAGTAGGCCCCTCTCCTGATCAACATGTTCACCCATTCCTTGGACACTGCCTCTCTCCCTAATTCCTCGTCACGGGCCTCTGTTTCAATAATTCTAGAAAAGAATGAAGACCCCCCTTCCCTGCGGATTGTGCCGGCCAATTTCGTTACTCAACGTGGACTATAAGATATTAGCTAAGCTTCTGGCTATGCGTTTGGAAGCGGCCCTACCATCTGTAATTTCCCCAGATCAGACCGGCTTTATTAAAAACAGACACGCTTTTTCGAAGGTTAGATGCTTATTCAATGTTACAGTATGTACATCCCCTCAAACTCAAAGGACCCCGAAATTGTAATCTCCTTAGATGCCGAGAAGGCTTTCGGCAGGGTGGAGTGAGTTATCTTTTCCATCTTATTGTACACCTCTCCTCTTGCATCTGTCAGAACGAATAACAACCACTCTCACTACTTCCATCTCTTTTAGGGGCACGAGGCAGGGATGCCCGTTATCCCCCCTGCTCTTTGCTGTCGCCATTGAGCCTCTCGCTATTGCGCTTCGATCTAACCCTCGCATCACAGGGGTGACCAGGGAGGGCATTGAGCCGAGGGTTTCACTTTATGCGGATGACTTGTTTCTTTATGTTTTCAGACCTGATATGTCTACACCTGCTGTGCTCTCTGTCCTTAACCCATTTGGTCTCATCTCGGGCTACAAGCTGAATTTGAATAAGAGTGAACTATTTCCCTCTAAATGTTGCAACTTGCAAATACCCACTTCACACCATACCATTTAGAATAGTTCTGGACAACTTCATGTACTTGGGAGTTCAAGCCGCTAACAAGTTTAAACATCTGTTGAAAAATCGGTTTTCTGGGCACAAATTAACTTAAAAAACAAACCCTAGCAGACTAAAGAGAATCTTAATTTCACTGAAAGTGCGATTTAGTTCAATAATACATCAAGCCTAATCCGTATCCACTCCAAGAAACCGACCCATAAAGTTAAAGTGGATGAGCACTTTCCCCCCCCAACAACCACCAAATAAGATATTCCTCCTGTTATCTCTCTGTGGCTATAAATAGGTGAATGATGTAAACAGCCCAGGAATCGACTGGACTAATGAGAACGACCGGTTGCTGGTGTGCCAAGTCTGCATTAAGCTGGCAGACATCAACGGGCCGGCCAAGGGCCGCGATCTGCACCTCAAGTGGACAGAAGGCATCGTCAATGAGTTCTACGAGCAGGTATGGATCCTCCTCCTCTACTCACACATAGGAACCAGGGGGGTGTTCCATAAATTTCGCTAAAGGACAATACAGCCTTATTCCCGCGAGATAAAAATAAATAAATCCAGCCTTATTTTAATAAGTCTCACGAGACTGTCTGTTTGTGTGTGTCTGTCTGTCTCCAGGGGGATGAAGAGGCCAGTCTGGGACTCCCCGTCAGCCCCTTCATGGACCGCGGCTCTCCCCAGTTGGCCAAGCTGCAGGAGTCCTTCATCACACACATCGTAGGGCCGCTCTGCAACTCCTACGACGCCGCTGGCCTCCTACCGGGCTACTGGATCGACGAAGGGCACTCCGAAGATGAGGAGGAGGAGGAGGAGGAGGAAGAGGAAGAGCAGGTGGAGGACACTGAGACTGACGAAGATGAGCTGGGGGAGGAGCTGGAACCAAGTACGACAACTGTCATTAACGCTTATGTCACTCGTAATAATAATAATAATAATAATAATAACTTACATTTATATAGCACCTTTCAGGGGACCCAAGGTCGCTTTACAGAGAAACAACAACAGAACTAGGGGCCGAAGGCCGAAGGCCAACAGGTGGAACTTGAGGGCTGTTTTAAAGGCGTCCAGGGTGGGGATTGTTGCAGATCGCCGCAGGGAGAGAGTTCCAGAGGGTGGGGGCTGCTAGAGCTAGAATAGATGCACACATTTATTTATTGAGACCGTAATTATTGAGAAGTTGATGTATGTAATGTTTTTACATCAAGAAAATAACCTCTTTCAAGAGCAGGAAGTGTTTTGATCATAGGTTAGCTACGGGATGGTGTAAGCCTCTGTGGACACCATAAGCCTGGCAGATATCTGTGTATCTTCTACTGTAAATAAGAGCCTTGTTGTGGTGTCTTCTTGTGGTGTCCCTTTGCAGAAAGGAGAAAGGGCCGTCGCAGACTGTTCTGCAACATCATGCAGCACCTGACGGAGAACCACAAGGTCTGGAAGAAGACCATTGAGGAGGAGGAGAAGAGCAAGGAGCTGAGCAAGCAGCAGCAGCAGCAGGGGGGGGACAGCCTCCCGCCCAGCCTGCCCC
Organism: Nansenia antarctica; assembly: GCF_963989245.1. NCBI lineage: Eukaryota > Metazoa > Chordata > Actinopteri > Argentiniformes > Microstomatidae > Nansenia > Nansenia antarctica. The sequence goes on along the minus strand of NC_137689.1, from coordinate 6,240,589 downwards.
CCCCCTCCCCCTCCTCCCCCTCAGACGACATCCAGGTCATCCAGGAGGAGGAGGAAGGGGAGGAGCGCCAGTAGCAGTAGGAAGAGGAAGTGGAGCAGGAAGTGGAGGAGGAACGGAGCCAGGATGCTCAGAAGGAGGAGGAGGGGGAATAGATAAGGGCAAGATTCCCTCAACCCCCCTCTCTCCTTCTCACTCACACACAAACACACACACACACACACACACTGCTGGATCTCCACCACGTTGAAATTGTCACTGTGCCGCCGACACTCAGACACTAAAATGCAGTCACGTTGTTTTTTTTTTTTGAATAAAAAAAAAAGAAAAAAAGGCCTTACTACTGTGAGCGGATCCTTGCTGCGATGGCGGCAGCCCTACTCCTATGCACTTTCACCCCCGTGGAGAGTACAGTACAGCGCAGTGCAGCGCAGTGCAGTATGCGTAGAACAAGCACCAGAGCTGAGGGACACTGGTGTGGTGTGGAAGAGACGTTCGTTCCCTTCACGGTGACCTGGCTGTCATGCCTTGTCCTTGAACGCAAAGCGCTTAAAAAATAACTCTCCCTTAGGTACTTAAGACACAATCCTATACTATTTAACAATGAGAAGAAGAAGAAGAAGAAGATGGTGATGAAGAAGAAGAAGAAGAAGATGGTGATGAAGAAGAAGAAGAAAAACAAAACACACCTTGAAGTGATTGACACCCGTTACCAAAGCGAACATAAAAAAATAATTTAAAAAAAAGTGTGGGAAAGACAAGAGACTGTCAGGAATATTCTAGATTCTCTCTCTTATCCAATGTGCCTGTCTGAACCTTTACTGAGTCCCCAGATGCAGACACCTCCCCCCCCCCGGGCCTGTGCAGTCCTCCTCTCTCCCCTTACTGGCGACACAAAACACTGTATCACTGACTCAGTCTCACAGACATTGTTGGAAATGCTGACTGATAATGAGCATTATACCTGCATCGTTTTTGATGCCTTTTAGTCATGTGTACCACCTGCCTTTTATGTTTTTATTCTTTTATTTGTTTGTATGTTTTCATTTTTTTGTGTGTTTGTGTACGTGAGTGTGTGTACGTGAGTGTGTGTGTGTGTGTGTGTGTGCGTGAGTGTGTGTGTGTGTGTGAGTGTGTGTTAGTGTGTGCGTCTGTGTGTGTGTGTGTGTGTGTGTGTGTCTGCGCGCGCGTGTGTGTGCGTGTTTTCAGGAACGCTTGGTCGCCAATTAATGAGATGTCCTCTGGTGTGTGTGACATGTTGCATTCAGAACAGGAAGTGCTGTTCCAATGAAGGGATGTTTTTTTTCCTTTTTAAAATTTTGATTATCTCTATTTTTTCACGGTTACTCAGGATCCACGTGAAGTTGAGAAATTATTTTTGAGAGAATTTTAAGTCGTTGATTTTAACAAACACGCTTTTAAATCGAAGCAAACGTGTAATCGGGGGGGTGGGGGGGTGTTCGATCTAGTTTTTAATCTTTCTACGAACAACTTGAAAAACAACAAACACATTCAAGCAATTGAGATGCTCTCCTCCCTGATAGAGCAACGTCTGTCCTGTCTGTCTGTCACCCCCTCCGCCCCCCCCTCAGGGGTTAACCCTAACCTCCTACCCCCCCCCCCCCCCCCCCCCCCTCCTAGCAGTGCTGTTAGCATTACCTTAGAGTAGAGTTGGGATCAACACTGTAGAGTTGGGGATCGTTAATTGTCAGTTGACTGCAAAAGACATGTTGGCGTAAAGGCTAAATCTTGTAAAGTGGAAACCCACACGGCTATTAATGTACCAGTGTTTATTGGGTAAAAGGTGTTTTTGATGCGTTAATCTCTGCATTTGTTTTTACATAGACCTTATCAGACCTCTTCTCCTCCTCCTTTTCAGTGTTTTTCTTCAGACACACTGACGTTTTTGACAGAAAAACAGATCAGACATCTTTGCCAAACCCACACCCAGGCCAGTGCGTAAAAGGAAAAGTGATCTAGGGAATTCACACCTTCACTTTGCTTTTTGTTTGTTTTTAAGATACTTTTCTTATTCTGTACCACGAGGCAGGTTTAATACTAATAGTTCTATATTTTTGTCTGTAAGAACTCTAGGCATTCCACTAGAAAACAAGAGTTTTAACGACGGAGATGACAAGGCTCTTGTCTTGTCCCTTGTCACCTTTACTGGGTCATTTTTCTCTCTGGAGAACAAAGTTCTCAAAGTAGACAGTGTAAAAAATCAAGCTAGTATATTTAAAGACAAAAAAATAAGATATAAATGTGCACATTTTACTACCAAACAAGTGTTTAGCCTCTGCACAAAAAAAGAGTATCCGCATATAAATATATAAATATATTATATTTTTTAATTAATCAACTGAATGCATCTGTTTTCTACACGCAGCTGACATATATTGTACATTGAGACCCTGTAATTATCATCCTGTTTCCAGAGTTTTTATCTAATACTATTTACAGATGTTGGACAACTGTGGGGTTTGGTGTTTTTTTTTCTGTTTTTTGGGTTCAGCGTCTCCCTCTCTGCTCCTTCCTGATCATAACCACTCTCTCTCTCTCTCTCTCGTCTCGGTAATCTCTTATTAAACTCTGTGTGTGTCTCTCTCAGTCGTCCACCCAAACCAGTGCCAAACTGTTCCCTGATTGGCCAGCCTCGGGGCCCCCCAGACCCCTGCTGACACGCTGGGGTTGAACCCTGGGTTGGAGTTTGGTTGGCCCCCTCCCCCAGACTGGCCCCCCCCCCCCCCCCCCCCCCCCCCCCTCCAGACTGGTTCAAAGTAACGCTTGTGCGACCATAGGCAGGCTCATCTGCCGCCCCCTGCCCCCCGCCCCCCCCCCCCCACACACACTCTCCTGTACCGTCAGATGAGCTCGACACAGTCCAATAGCTCTGCTGTGTCAGTTCTCAAACGGGACTGATATTGTGAAGCTTCAACCCCCCCCCCCCCACCATACCTCCTGCCCCCCCCCCCCCCCCACCCCTCACATTTTTACGGCTCATTATGTTGTAAAAGTTGATCGTTTGTTGGCTTCTCACTGTCTCACACAAACCACAGTGTCCTCCGAGG
>NC_137689.1:6217524-6232524 GCF_963989245.1 Nansenia antarctica | reverse complement strand
AATGTAATGTTATCCACCCTAAGCTACAGTGCGACTGCAGTATGACTTGTTGACTATTATGGGTTAGAGACGGTACTATATAGGGTTCAGTAGCTAGCTGACTGACCTTGGATGTCGGGGTAGAGGGCCATGTAGAGCATCGCCCAGCGTAGGGTGTTGGTGGTGGTCTCCGTGCCCGCGATGATGAGCTCTCCCACGGAGAAGATGAGGTTCTCCTTAGAGAAGGAGCTGTCTGGGTCCCCTGCGCTCTGCTCCAGCTCATCCAGGTACGCGTCCACGTAGTGGCGGGGCGCCTGGCGCACCCTACCCTGGGAGAAGCGCTCGATGACCTGCAAGAGGAAGTCGTAGACCTTGGCGGCGTTGCGGAACAGCTTCTGGTGCTTTCCGAAGGGCAGGTACTCGATCCAAGGGAAGGCGTTGTAGAGGAAAGCCCAGCCGCTGACCGCTAGTTCCACGTTCTCGCTGAAGAGCTCGATCATGTGCTGGAAGTCGTGGTCGTCGTAGGTGAAGCGCTGGCCGAAGATGATGACGTTGGTGATGTTGGACACGGCGTTGGTGACCAGGTGTTTGGGGTTGAAAGGTTTGCCCTTGTGTTGGTCCATGGCGTCCGCGAAGAACATGCACTCCTCCGAGATCTTCCGCTCGAAAAGCTTCTGCCCGCAGCCGAAGTAACGGAAAGAGTTGGTGGCGAGTTTGCGGTGTTCGATCCACCCGCGGCCAAATTTATGGTTAAGAAGACCTTAAGAGGTGAGAACACAATAGACAAGAGAGGATGAGACCTACATACAGTAATTGAGGTGGTATGAAGTACATGTTTTTTTCCTTGTGTATGTTGTTGCACTCGATCAAATTTCAGGACCCTCCTTTCATGACTTTTCCTAGATATGTGCGTTCTACCACCCAGTATCCTTACATTTTCAAAACCACATCAGGATAAGCTAGTATAAAGCTATTTTGCAGTTTTTCTGTGTAGGAGGCAGGCTAATTTACAAGGCGGCCAACTAGTGGTCGTTGTGTGTAAATAGCAGCTTCCCATTGTAAAGACTATGGTCATTTGACCCCCTCTTATAGTAGGTAAAAAAATCAAGGCTTTTCTAGAGTTAAATAGTCATATAGCTGTCATTATCCTGTAATTGCAATACAATGTGAGTGTGAAATGCAATGATGTAGGCCTACATGTGAATAAGAAGGTGAAATGTCCTGAACACTACCTCCCATGTTGGTCATTTTCTTGAATAGAGGCAGAGACGGGCGGTCAGCGAACACGTCGCTCTGGTGGTACAGACATTCTCTCATAGCGTCATATCCATTCAGCACCACGGCGAAGAAACCGCCTAGATCCAGACTGAAGATCTGAGAAAATCAATAAACACACGTAGGAGATGACGGTTATTATAGGTTATTAACAAACTATATTTTATTAACAGATATTTGGAAAAATGTGTGTAAATTACTAATAATCATACCCATATATGGGTATGTATATATCGGTATTGAGACCCAAGGACAATTGCAGTGGGAGATCAGGTGAAAGAGTCATGGTTCGTTTCTCAGAAGCCCTGTGAGGCGAGCCTCTGTGTGTGTGTGTGTGTGTGTGTGTGTGTGTGTGTGTGTGTGTGTGTTTGCGCGTGCGTGTTTGCGCGTGCATGTGCGTGCGTGCGCTTTTATCGCATTAGATAATAACATATCGAAGAAGAAAAAAACCGTTATCGCAATACCTTTTTTCAAGATGCCTCCTATTCATAAAGCTGTTTTGTTCAAGCAGAAGTCTTAAAACAAAACTGCACACAAAAAGTGTCCAACAATTCGTGACGTTAGAATTATAAGGTTCTATCTCCATTTTTGTCAAAATTGAGGTTTTTACATAATCTGATCCATTAGGTGTTTATTAATGCCTGTGTGGTGTTATTTTTAAAATGTTGACATTTTTGAGTTAGTAATTAATAAAATACAAAGGTTTCATCTCATAAAACATAATGGAATGTAAAAACTTTGATGCTCAATATCTCTGAACTACCCTAAACGGAGATGGAACCTTATAATTCTAAGCTCACGAATTGCTGGTTGTCAAAGTCATTATTCTGACACACAATTAAAGTGTATTAGTACCTGTCCATAAATCTCACTCTGTTTCTTCAGAAAGACGTGCGGCTCCGTGGCCAGAGACAGGATGTTCCCTATGACGGGGATGGCTGAGGGTCCCGGAGGGAACCCCGGGGGTCTCCGCTGCTTCACCAGCTGCCGGACCAGCAACACACCCACCAGGGCTATGAGCGCACTGCACAGCCCCAGGACAGCCTGTCTGTACACACTGATCACTGGGAACATGTTCTCTATCTCTCCAACTCACACTCCAACCTTTACACTTTTGACTAACCTCTCTCTCTTCTCCGACAGAGACCAGCGGGCTATATCATCCTGCACGTTTTCTATCCCCCGCCTCTACGCGACTACGGGTGCGTTCGTCAACACGCTCCGGAGATCTGTTCAGCACTCGTGGAATGCCTCTCGTCCAATCAAATGACTCGGTCCCTTTGTGACGTTGGACCCAGCGTGCGCTCCGGCGCTCTCGGAGCGGATTTACGAACGCAACCCCTAAGATTGGCCAGGGGTTTAAACTTTAAACGCGATCATGTCTATCGATGAACTTTGATCGGACTCCTCGATCAATGGAATTGCAATTAATAACATAAATAATAACTTGCTATTTATGCAGATTAAACTGAATTTCGTGGCAATTTGTTTGTATAGAATCAATCTGTCTCTCCAGAACATTATGTAGACACGCCCATCCCACAGAAGTTCTTTGTGTGCAGACTATTTCTAGAATTAGGAGTCATTTTACAATTAAAATCATAAATGCACATATGTTTAGCAACTAAACCTGATAATGCGTATATCTAACATGTCATGTAGGCCTACATGTCAGGGAACATTTTGAGAAGAAGATTAAGTATGAAACTGCATGATTGCACTAGCCCTTTACCACAAAAGAGAATACAATCATAAATGCAGATACGTTTAGCAACTAAACTATGATAATGCTTATATCTAACATGTAATGTACACATAAAAACGTAATGTAAAAATGTAAAAATGTAAAAAAAAAAAGATGAAATATAAAACTGCATGACTGCACTAGCCATACCACAAGAGAGAAAAAAAAAAAAAAAAAAGTTGAGCTCAAATGTAGGCTATAATGTAACATAAGTAAGTATGTAAGTTCGATAGCTGAGACGTGTTTGAGTGTCTTAACGTGTTTGAGTGTCTGTTTGGGTGTCTGTTTGAGCGTCCGCCTGCAGCAGGTCAACTTTGCCCCAGTGAGATGCTGGAGGCTCCTCTCCTTCACCTCACCACAAGTTAAAGGTTAGCAAAGGTCATGCACTACATTCCTAATCTGCAGTCTGTCTAGGGCTGGAACACTTTAACCGATACACCCAGAATAGGCGCATATTATGTCATAAAAACCCACCTTTGGATATGGCTGCTGTTTTTTTTTATTGCATGTCCTGAACAAGATGATTGTGTGTTACCTCATTGAGATTATAATTCTGTACTAAAGTGATTTAATTCCTTGTTTTTTGCCTCCTTGTATGTTTTTGTATGTTCTTGTCTTGACTGTTTTTGTCTACCACGTTGGAAACAAGTGTTTTAGTACGCTTTTATGTGCTATCCTCTGGGATGTACTGTACTTTTTACCTGAATAAATCAATTAATCAAATCAAAAAATCTAAATCCTGATTGCATGTTCCAGGCATGCAGGAGCCTTACTAAGGCCTGAGGCTAAGACCTCAGGACCTGAAGATAATCATCAGTCCTGATAATGAACATACTGTATCTAGGTTCCCCATATGATTACTTTTATTAGTGTTTTGAAGTCATTGACCAAGCATAGGCTAAAAGTTTACAGTTTAAAGTTGAAAGTTTAAACATAAAAATGCTAAACGTTTAAACAGCTGAGAAAGACAAGGACCTGTGTGTCAGAAAGGCCCTCAGGATTATTAGGGACCCCAGCCACCCCAATCAGAAACAGTTCGAGCTACCGAGCTAGCCGTCGGGGCAACGGTACCGAAGCCTCGGGGCTAAAACCCAGAGCTACCAGGCTCCTGGAGAAACACTCTCGAAGGAAAGGAAACTCCATGCACACTACAGAAATGAACATACAGTATTATAACTACTGCACACTGCTGGATTACTCGTATACAATTGGACTAATTTACTACCGTACTGTACTGCATTGTATTGTATTGCATTTCATATCATCGTATTTATACAGAATTTTTGCACTGTTGAAGCCACTGTAAAACCATCACTTTATTTCTTTATTACTTTATCAATGTAGAGTTACTTATTTTACTTACTTACGCTACTTATTATTATTATTATTATTGTTATTATTATCATTATTATTATTATTATTATTGTTGTTGTTATTATTATTAATATTGTTGTTATTGTTATTATTATTATTATTGTTATTGTGTTTTTGTATCTGAATGCTGCAATGTCAATGTTGAGGAACCAAAGCCAAAGAATTTGACTCTTATGTAACTGTACAGTAAGATGTAATAAAAGCGACAAACTAATACCACAAATACCTTCTGCAGTCTACCAATACAGCCTGCAGGTGGCAGTAGAGGTGGAGCAGATGTTGTAGGAAGGTCTGCTCAGCTGGGTATGAGAGAGGAAACCTCCCTAAGGCCGCTGTCATGGTATAGCCTGTCATGTGATGAAGGAGGTGGGTCACAGTTACGTCCCCAGAGACGCAGGCAGAGTAGCCAGCCTCACTCAGGACCTCTGCTGTAACCACAGAGTAGCCAGCCTCAGGATCTCTGCTGTAACCACAGAGTAGCCAGCCTCAGACAGGATCTCTGCTGTAACCACAGAGTAGCCAGCCTCAGTCAGGATCTCTGCTGTAACCACAGATTAGCCAGCCTCAGACAGGATCTCTGCTGTAACCACAGAGTAGCCAGCCTCACTCAGGATCTCTGCTGTAACCACAGAGTAGCCAGCCTCACTCAGGATCTCTGCTGTAACCACAGAGTAGCCAGCCTCACTCAGGATCTCTGCTGTAACCACAGAGTAGCCAGCCTCACTCAGGATCTCTGCTGTAACCACAGAGTAGCCAGCCTCACTCATGATCTCTGCTGTAACCACAGAGTAGCCAGCCTCACTCAGGATCTCTGCTGTAACCACAGAGTAGCCAGCCTCACTCAGGACCTCTGCTGTAACCACAGAGTAGCCAGCCTCACTCAGGACCTCTGCTGTAACCACAGAGTAGCCAGCCTCACTCAGGATCTCTGCTGTAACCACAGAGTAGCCAGCCTCACTCAGGACCTCTGCTGTAACCACAGAGTAGCCAGCCTCACTCAGGACCTCTGCTGTAACCACAGAGTAGCCAGCCTCACTCAGGACCTCTGCTGTAACCACAGAGTAGCCAGCCTCAGACAGGATCTCTGCTGTAACCACAGAGTAGCCAGCCTCAGACAGGATCTCTGCTGTAACCACAGAGTAGCCAGCCTCAGACAGGATCTCTGCTGTAACCACAGAGTAGCCAGCCTCACCCAGGATCTCTGCTGTAACCACAGAGTAGCCAGCCTCAGACAGGATCTCTGCTGTAACCACAGAGTAGCCAGCCTCACTCAGGATCTCTGCTGTAACCACAGAGTAGCCAGCCTCAGACAGGATCTCTGCTGTAACCACAGAGTAGCCAGCCTCACTCAGGACCTCTGCTGTAACCACAGAGTAGCCAGCCTCACTCAGGATCTAGGATCTCTGCTGTAACCACAGAGTAGCCAGCCTCACTCAGGATCTCTGCTGTAACCACAGAGTAGCCAGCCTCACTCGGGGTCTCTGCTGTAACCACAGAGTAGCCAGCCTCACTCAGGATCTCTGCTGTAACCACAGAGTAGCCAGCCTCACTCAGGATCTCTGCTGTAACCACAGAGTAGCCAGCCTCACTCAGGATCTCTGCTGTAACCACAGAGTAGCCAGCCTCACTCAGGATCTCTGCTGTAACCACAGAGTAGCCAGCCTCACTCAGGATCTCTGCTGTAACCACAGAGTAGCCAGCCTCAGTCAGGATCTCTGCTGTAACCACAGAGTAGCCAGCCTCACTCAGCATCTCTGCTGTAACCACAGAGTAGCCAGCCTCAGTCAGGATCTCTGCTGTAACCACAGAGTAGCCAGCCTCAGACAGGATCTCTGCTGTAACCACAGAGTAGCCAGCCTCACTCAGTCAGGACCTCTGCTGTAACCACAGAGTAGCCAGCCTCAGGATCTCTGCTGTAACCACAGAGTAGCCAGCCTCACTCAGGATCTCTGCTGTAACGACAGAGTGGCCAGCCTCACTCAGGACCTCTGCTGTAACCACAGAGTAGCCAGCCTCACTCAGGATCTCTGCTGTAACCACAGAGTAGCCAGCCTCACTCGGGATCTCTGCTGTAACCACAGAGTAGCCAGCCTCACTCAGGATCTCTGCTGTAACCACAGAGTAGCCAGCCTCACTCAGGATCTCTGCTGTAACCACAGAGTAGCCAGCCTCACTCAGGATCTCTGCTGTAACCACAGAGTAGCCAGCCTCACTCAGGATCTCTGCTGTAACCACAGAGTAGCCAGCCTCACTCAGGATCTCTGCTGTAACCACAGAGTAGCCAGCCTCACTCAGGATCTCTGCTGTAACCACAGAGTAGCCAGCCTCACTCAGGATCTCTGCTGTAACCACAGAGTAGCCAGCCTCACTCAGGATCTCTGCTGTAACCACAGAGTAGCCAGCCTCACTCAGGATCTCTGCTGTAACCACAGAGTAGCCAGCCTCACTCAGGATCTCTGCTGTAACCACAGAGTAGCCAGCCTCCTTCAGGATCTCTGCTGTAACCACAGAGTAGCCAGCCTCACTCAGGATCTCTGCTGTAAGCACAGAGTAGCCAGCCTCACTCAGGATCTCTGCTGTAACCACCGTCTGATAAGACAACAGCCATGGTTCAGTAAGACTAGGATCATTGTTAAATTGTTAACAGGCCATTGTTTGACAGTCACTATAAAATGTAGATTCTCCGACCTTCACAGTTGAATTGTCCTCTCCTATCTCATCCATGTGCAGCATGCATGGTCTCTCTTCTTTGTGCCGTGACCTGGTTAGCCTTACCAATAATAATAATAATAATAACTTTTTATTTGTATAGCACTTTTCCTGCCAACGTTGCAGCTCAAAGTGCTCCACCAATGTCCCCTCTCTGTCTCTAATTGAAACAAGAGACCTTTAATTAGCCAGAAGCATTTAAACTTACATTCAAATTGTCAGTAAAGAATAATAATCGATACACTAACTGACCGCACATTTATTCATTAGAATCTGTCTTAAACGTGGTTGTGTTTGGTCGTTGAGAGTGTGTGTCCTCTCCTCGGTAAGCTCTGCAGGATGCCCAGTCTGTCATGATTTAAGCTCCTCATTAGTAGAAATGGTGTGTGTGTGTGTGTGCGTGTGTGCGTGTGTGTGTGTGTGTGTGTGTGCGTGTGTGTGTGTGTGTGCGTGTGTGTGTGCGTGTGTGTGTGTGTGTGTGTGTCTGTGTGCGTGTGCGTGTGTGTGTGTGCAAGTGTAGTGTGTGTGTGTGTGTGTGTGTGTGATCCTGCAGTGGAGGCTGACAGAGAGTGTTTATTCACATGCAAGAAACTGTCCTCCCTTGACCTCCCTGACCTCCCAATCATTTGTATTTGTATTGCCACTTAATGAGGACATTCACACAAACAGCTTCTCTATCATCCTGCTTCCTGCCAGCTCTCCAGACAGAGGGAAAGAAACTATTGGGGAAGCCTTTTTACATATCAATCAACCATGTAATCGAATTAAGTTCTTCTGGGTTTTTTTCTCTCTCCCTGATGTCGGTTTGTTTATTTTCAGTTGTGTTCGTTTGTTTGCAGAGTTGGTCAATGGATGAAGACTGGTATGGATAATAGTCAGCTCTAGGGAACCCATTTAAAAAGTTAATCCGTTTTTATTCCTGACCACTGACCACTGATACAGAACACCATGACATCATAAGCTAGTAGTTAGTAGTAGTAATAAGTAGCCTTGAGAACCGATGGTTCTCGAGCCTAACGACCCTTAGGTCTCCTGTTTCAGTAGCGTGAGGCGGCTTGATGTACAAGTACACCCCCCTGGACATGACGCTGGTATGTCGCAGGGTCTTGAATGAATGAATGAATGAATGAATGAATGAATGAATGAATGGTCTTACCCCCAATCAAACCTTTAATGCTGAGTGCCAAGCAGGTAGGCATCGGGTACCATGTTTTAATAGTCTTTGGTACGACTCTGCTGACTCACTGACTACAAGGGGGGCCCCCACTGACTGTGACCCACACGCAATGACAATTGCCGGGTTATTATACAGTATAAAGTAGACTCATCACCACACTTATATTTGTGTTCCTACTGACCTCGTACAACTGCTTCTCCTATTTATGCTACGACAACTCGTGAGCTTAGAATGATAAGGTTCTATCTCCGTTTAGGGTAGTTCAGAGATATTGAGCGTCAACGTTTTTACATTCCATTATGTTTTGTGAGATGGAACCTTTGTATTTTATGAATTACTAACTAAAAAATGTCAACGTTTAAAAAATAACACCACACAGGCATTAATAAACACCTAATGGATCAGATTATGTAAAAAACTAAATTTTGACAAACATGGAGATAGAACCTTATAATTCTAACGTCACGAACTAGACTGAGTAATCTTCAGAGAGAGATGGTGGACCCCATGGGGGGGGGGGGTGAGTAAGGGAGGTGGCTGTGAGCTGTAGTTGGATCAAACTCAAACACACAACGTCTGATGAGATCTCATTTCCTCGTGTTCTGAGGAAATTGTACATTGTAGTGCAAACTTTCCTGTTTCCTGTTGAGGCTAAAGTTGCCTCTGAGTGGCTCATATATAACATCCTGTTCCCCCCCACGGAAGCCCTGGACGTCAGGTCAAGAGCCCAGGTAATCCCTGTGTCACCACTGCCTCCAGGTGTTCAAACCCTCTGCTTGACAGTAATGGAGCACACCTGATAGAGAGCCTTGTGTGTGTCTACACTCCTGGGTGTTTATTCCATGTACTTCAACATTCAGGAAGGTTCCCTCCTTTCCTGAAGGAAATACAATCAAAGGAAATACAATCATGAATGGCATTATTATTATTATTATTATTATTATTATTATTAGCTTCCATACGTAGATGAAACAATTACCTCCCAGGAGGTTCTGGGGAAGGTATTGTATTCCGATACCAATGTATGACCCTCATTTGTCTGTCCGGAAAAATCTTTTCTATATTATAGCCTTTACTCCTTTAATCGATATCTACCCCTATATCAGATATCTACCCCTAGATCACCATATCTAGTTATCGTAAAACTGTTGTTTGATCGAGTGGGTACTTATGGGTGGGTATTATGAAAATCACATTTTGATGAAAAGAAATATAATATATATTTAATTGTTATATTATATAATAATATATAATAATATTATATATTATATGAGATCAGGGTAGATCTTTTCAACAAAATGTGATTTTCCTAATACCCACCCATAAGTACCCACTCAATATAAGTTAAAAACTGAAAAATTACTTTGGCTAACTGGTTACCCAAAACACCAGCAATCACATAACGCTTACAGTACAGCACTTTATGAGTCACATGCCCCCCCCCCCCCCCGCCCCCCCTCTGCTCTGATATGACAATGATTATCTGTCTCCTGATAGTATATCTCACACTAGGCTGATTCACCATAAGAACAGATTTGAAAGGTTACTGTATTGACTGGAGGAAAGTTTTAAACCAGGGGGACACCAACTGTAAGTACAGAATGAGAACCCTTCTTCACGGGTCTGTGGCCTGGCTGGGTCTCTGCCTGTACTACACACTCACACACACACACACACACACACACACACACACACACAGTTACACACTCAGGCCTTTGGCCCGGAAGTGGCCATTTATTATAGTCAGCCTCGCCTCTCCGTCTACCCACACCCCTGGCTGTTTCCGACGGCAACCAGAGTGCTGGGGTAGGGGGGTTGGAGAGTGGAGGGTGGAGGGGAGGGGGGGTGGAGAACCTCAGCTCTGTCCAATCCTCCTTATTTAGTGGTTCCGTCATAGGCTCCTGCACTCTGTTCAATAGCACTAAAAGGCTCATCCGCCCTAATGGGGTTCCTCTGTGACGCAGGAGAGAGGCTCTCGGGCAGGATGCTTTATGATAGCTCGCCCAATAATGTAAAGTAAGGGGAATCAGATGATGCCTCCAGACCAACAGCTCAGTAATTGGCTCTGATGAACTGGGCAGACTGTTCAATTACTTCAGATTGTCAACCACAGCATCGATTCCCACGAAGAGACTAGTTCACCCAGGAGTCAGAGCTGCTTGTGTGTGTGTTAGGGAGGGGGGGTATGAGGAGTGATTGAGGAGTTGAGATTCATCGAGTGTGTCGTTAAAAACACAGTGTATCGTTAAAAAATAAAACACCATGGGGTATGAGGTAACTTTTGTGCAAAAACAGCGACTCTAGGTATCTTCTTTGGATTTGAACTCGAAACATGATGCTAATCAAATTGTGTTTAAAATTGTGTTGGGGGAATAGTTATCACAATTTTCTGAATGATTAAAATGACTCTTAAATACAATTTGATTAGCGTCATGTGTCGAGTTAATAATCACAATTAGTACACCTAATCAACTCATACAATATTATCTTACAATGCTACAATCATTTAAAAAGGAGTAAGAGTTACTTTATTACAGCACAATTGTTATTGCCAGACAATGGTAAAGGTGAACATTGACAGTTTATAAAGAAACTGCCGAAGAGCTGCAGTGGCTGTATCTGACCAGTAGGTGGCCCTGCCAGCAAGTACCAGTCTGTATGCTTCTCTGTTTAGATTCCTCTCAAACAGTTCTGAGGATCTTTGACATTTTCATTGCTATTTTAGGATGATGTTAATGTATGCTGCTAGCCTGACTTTTTCCTTGTTTTAGCAAATGACCTCATTACAAAGTGAAATATTGAATGGTGGCAAATGACTGGCAGGTTTTTGTGAATGGAGGCACTTTTGTGAGTGTACAATGACGTCATTTGAGTACTATGTCCTCTACTGGGTTTGTCGTAACTGATGGAGAGGAACCCGATTGGCTAAGAGACGGGAGCTGGCCACCCTGATTGGCTAAAGGGACATAATTAAACACCTACACAGTCAATACGGCAGCCAAGACTGGTAGATATATAAGACTGGCTGTTCTAGCACAGTGCAACAGATTCAAAAAACTTGAAGTAACCACCAAGTCATTTCACTCCTCGTCCACCAGAAGACCTACTACCTATCACCGTAAGTGGAGAATTCATTTCAAGTACTTTTCCTGAGTACATAAATGCATTATGTTGACATGGCTGTCATGCACTTTTGTGGTCAATGAGATGAGTGCTGTTTCTGCAGTGTGGTGGTGGTGCAGTGATAAATCATGGAGAATAGAATATGATGATGGCATTCGCTTTACCTATAGGGCTGCAGACCCCTCTCTGTGTGTTGCAATGGGGGGGTGGGGGGGTGGGTGGGTGGGGGTGCCGGGTTCTTTTTTCAAGGGTAGATGTGGTGATTCTGTCCTCTTAATGAGAGGGCAGGAGAGAGGAGAGAGAGAGAGACTGCGGCTCATTCCACTAATGCATGTAGCTGTGGGTCCTGAGGGAGATGCTGGCAGGAGCTCCTAATCTAGATAATATCACTAATGCCTCTTCCTCCACCCCCACGACGTCTGCGTTGTCCATGCCCAGCGCCTCTGCTCTCCGAGCGGGTAGGGTTGAGGAGACGGCTCCCTCCCTCTGGTCGGAGGAGCTAGGGGGTGGCTTGGCTTGTTAGGGAGACGCCGCCACCACAGAGAGACAGGGACAGATAAGAGGGAGAAGGAGGGATAGAGAGGGACAGATAGAGAGAGAAGGAGGGATAGAGAGCTCCTCTCACAGGAGAGAGGGACAGATAAGAGGGAGAAGGAGGGATAGAGAGGGACAGATAAGAGAGAGAAGGAGGGATAGAGAGGGACAGATAGAGAGGGAGAGAAGGAGGGATAGAGAGGGACAGATAGAGAGGGAGAAGGAGGGATAGAGAGCTCCTCTCTCAGGAGAGCAGTGAGGAACGTGGGTGGAGGGGAGGGAGAGAGAAAGACAGACAGTAGCTGTCATAGACCTGGGAGACATGGATAGATGGATGGATGGAGAGAACTAACAGTACCGTACGGGCCTCAGGAAAAGACAGATTTAAAGGGATGAGGAGAAAATGTACTGAATGTTTCTGAAGATGAAAAGTTAGTTCTACGCTCTCTCTGACAAGCATTCGGAGGGAGTATATTGTACGAGCTTCTTTCCTTTCCTGAGACAAGTTGTGGATGATCTGTGTTTCCCTCAGGGGACCATGGTTGTGCTGAAGCTCTCTGCCCTCCTGGTCGCCTACACCCTGGTCATATGTCAGATGTACAGCTCACAAGCAGCGCCCGCCAGGTGAGGTTTACACACATGTTTCATACACAGCCATGTCGAGTCATAATAATAATAATAATAATAATAATTCATTGGATGTTTATATAGTGCTTTTTTTCCGGGGCTCAAAGATGCTGATGATATGGGAAAAACAGAAAACACAGAAACAACAAGCAACAGATAACATGAGCACATAGAACACAGAGTTAACGAACAGGGAACAATTAACACAGCAATGTCCAGGGGGGGGGGGGGGTGCGGTGGCAGGGTTAGGGGTAGGGGAGGTTGTATGCATGGGAGAACATGGAGAGGAAACTGTGTAGACGGATCTATTTGGATAATTTCATCAGTGGATGTTAGAGTAATTGGTTTATTGAATTGGTAATTGTTCTTATTTGTCAAATAGATGTTTTAGTGGCCATCCTATGTATGATTTAGATTAGAGTTAATAGAATTTTGTGATTAGAGAAATCCCTTAAAATTGGCTATTATGTTTTCCAATAATCGAATGCAATTTGATGACAATATCTTAATCCTAATCTATCATTCAACCAATCCAAATGTTGATATGCTGACTAATGCATTTCCAACTGGAAAAGATCCAATTCACTGAGATAGGATTGTGTTAAGATGATCAAATTGCAACATGCATAATATTTCCAAATGGTTGTAACACTTCATTCAGCGTTTCATATCCCTTCTAGAAGAGAACCGTGATCACCGGTCTTACTACACTATTGATTCTGTCATAAAGCTCAGCTTGGCTACCTGTCAGCTTTTTAAAAGGAACACTTTTAGCAGATTGTTTTGAGTTTGGCTTGTTTCCCTCAAACCATGAGGCAATGGGGCTTTTAGCCTGAGCAAAGTTACACAGCGCTGGACTATCTTTAACCCAGCGCTTGGAGCGCTGCCAGCGTATCAACCTAATCGAGGATGTGTGCTGTTTCCAGAACCGGCCTGGAGTCCATATCAGACCGGGTCACGTTAACGGACTACGAGGCCCGGAGGCTGCTCAACGCCATCGTCAAGGAGTTTGTGCAGATGACTTCAGAGGAGCTGGAGCAACAAGCCAATGATGGAAATAGGTACACTTCTCCTCATGATCAGATCATTAATAATGATTAAAAAAAATATATATAATTTTCTCCAGTATGACAAGGTACATATTCTAATAATAATAATAACTTTTATTTGTGTAGTACTTTTCCTGCAAACGTTGTAGCTCAAAGTGCTCCAATCATTATATTATAATCATAATTAAATGATTTAGTCATTTAAAG
This sequence comes from Nansenia antarctica, assembly GCF_963989245.1. Classification (NCBI taxonomy): domain Eukaryota; kingdom Metazoa; phylum Chordata; class Actinopteri; order Argentiniformes; family Microstomatidae; genus Nansenia; species Nansenia antarctica. Next base: position 6,218,726 of record NC_137689.1, on the reverse strand, counting down.
GCAATATTAAAAAGATGGGTTTTTAAGTCTTGACTTGAACATAATTTGCTGAGGTTGCATCCCTAATGTAAGCTGGCAGTGCATTCCACCATTTGGGTGCATAAAATGAGAATGCAGCCTCACCAAATCTCTTCTTTTGTTCATGTGGTACACAGAGTCCAAATGGACTACTGTACTTATTTATTTCATTTAAGAAATCATATAAACTCCTCCAAACATTGTTGTCGATATGTGACCAGTCCTTAGCTGCCTCCAGTAGCTCCAGTGTGGGTGTGTATCCAGGACAGAGGTTAATAAGAACGTGCTTTATACAGATCTATTCTCTGTCACAGTCTAACTAACCTTTATGCATGGGATTAAGTTACGTCTTTTAAGTTTATGTTAAGTTAAGTTATTCATCATTTAAGCAACAATCATTTAGAATGCCTGAAATGGAATGCAGAATGTTGAGTCAACCCCAGGGATGGAATGATGATGCATGATGGGTGAAAGCAAGAGGGATGGGGTGCATGACAACAGCAGAAGTCTTAGGTGTGATGTCACTAAGAAGTTAGGAAACAGGGGTTCTAGAATCCAGGCATGTCTGTTAAGTAGTTGATGCTGTTTTTATTCTAATGATTTACTATATTATTTTGTTGTTATCCAGGTTAATATAGCTTTTCAAGTGCCTGAGTTGGGCATGTAGCATGGCTTTAATTTACATAATATATATGTTAGAATCTTCTTAAATGCATGAGGGTTAGGGCCCAGTGTCAAGAGCATGTGAATAGTGATAATGATAATGCTAGGTTGCACCTGCATGGTCATGAGCCTGTCTCTGCATGTGTGTGTGTGTGTGTGTGTGTGTCTCCCTAACAGCCTGGATAGACCCATGTCCAAGCGCTGCTCCAACCTCAGCACGTGTGTGCTGGGAAAACTGTCCCAGGAGCTTCACAAGCTGCAGTCGTACCCCCGCACCAACACGGGAGCGGGCACGCCTGGCAAGAAGCGCAGCTACGGGGACGTGGTCGATCGTATCTGAGCCCCCCTCCTCCCTCCCTCCCAAATGAATGCTCGTCTCCCAATTAACCCCCCTGTCCCTGTCTGTCCCATTCTGTCGTGAGATTGCTGATGCATGTGGATCTTGCTTGCTTGACTTGACCGACTTGGGAGAGACCTTGAATGCAGTATATCCCTGCTTTAATTTTTCCTTTGTTTTGACA
>NC_137689.1:6175024-6215024 GCF_963989245.1 Nansenia antarctica | reverse complement strand
AGGGGCCATTGGCAGTCGTCGTGAGAGAAGCATGATAGGGATAGAGTACAGTACAGCACATAGTTCTTTAATTAAATCTGTCCTAATAATCAAAATACAATCAGAATGCACTTCTACACATGTATATTATACTTTTTGGGAAGGGTTTGTGATCATTTAAGTGGACATTTTAGAGATTTTAGAGACCATTTTAGAGATTTTAGAGACCATTCATTTTAGAGACCATTTTAGACACCGGATCCCCATTCTTACTCCTCCTAATCCCAAAACATTTAGGGGTTATTGAGACATTTCGATTTCTAATAATAATAATAATAATAATAATAATAATAATAACTTCATTTGTATAGCGCTTTTCCTGCAAACGTTGCAGCTCTCTAGAGAGAAGACTTAAGGTTTGTTATGCAATATCCTGAAATCAGAAATGAATGAGGACATTACTAACCTGATGATTGAGAAGAAAGTGCCGCTCCTAAAAAAAACTTCAAAGTTTACACACATGTGGTATGCAACCTCATTTAATGGCAATGGACTGTGATGTCACAACTAAACTGGCTATGCAGAGTTCTCTGTGAGAGACACGTAAGCCCAATGCCCACAGCGTGCGATTTTGTCGCACCGCCGAATTCGATTCCATTGTTTTGAATGCATCTCAATGAGACAATGCACACGGCGTGCGATGCGATATTGTCGCACGACAACATTCGATTCTCCATTCACATTCATTCATTCATTGGTGTGAATTGAGGATCGAATGTTGTCGTGCGACAAAATCGCACGCCGTGTGCATTGTCCTTAACTACAGTAGTACAGATCATAGTTGACTGTTGTTCCTGTTGATTGCCCCCCCCCCCACCCACACAAACACACACGCACACACACACAACCCCCTCCCCCCCTCTACCTTCACACACAGTTTAGTTGACTTTGTTTTTATTTATTTTATCTTCGCTGTCTTAGCCGTTCTCATGTATTGTATGTATAGTTTCGTGTTGACCCAGTGGTGTCTTTTTAAAATATTTTGTATTTATTCTTGCCGGGACCTCTTGGCCAGGTCATCATTGACAATGAGAAATTCTGGTTAACACTAGAACAGCCATGCCGTTCGGCCGCCTCGGGGGTCAAACGACCCCCTCTTTACAATGCTACGCTGCTATTTACCCATAACGACCGCTAGTTGGCCGCTTGTAAATTAGCCTGCTTCCTACACAGAAAAATGGGAAAATAGCTTTATACTAGCTTATCCTGATGTGATTTTGAAAATGTAAGGATACTGGGTGGTAGAACGCACATATCTAGGAAAAGTCCTGAAAGGAGGGTCCTGAAATTTGATCGAGTACAAAGATATAACATTTTTGTTTACTCACAACGGCTGTTGTATGTTGTGTGTTAAATAAAGGTAAAAGGAAAAAAAAGTAGGGACTATGCCAAGGCCAGCACTCATATACACTTCCAGGAGAGGGGATTCATAATCATACTGATCAGTTGACATTGTTCATGTGGTCCGAGTCAGTGTAGTACTGTACATCCCTATTAGTGTGACTACAATTGATTGGCTGAGACACAACCTACCGAGAACATCAATGAAACAACCCTTTTACTGGCCTTTACACAAAACAGACAAGACGTTCACATCGCCCCGGGACAAAGCATCACGTGATTTACAGCAGTACACCCTCCAGTCAAATATTTGTGTTCTTCTGCATTAGTCTGTAGCGGAGACGATGTTATACAGAATTTCCCCTTGTATTTGTGTGGCTCCGGCCCAGCCCAGCCCCAGCCCAGCCCAGCCCTGGCAGACAGAGTGATTTAGACAGCGTCTCCATTAGCTCCGCACTGCCCCCATTTAATCAAGCCCCCCTCACAGCCTCTCTGAGACACTCCACCACCACCACGAGAGAGAGCTTTACTCACATGTCACCCGGCCTCTATCGCCTGTGATCTGTGATAACAATCGTGTTGTTTCATCTTCATTAACCATGCAGAAACAACGCTGCTGCTTTCTGTTTTTAAAACTATGCTCCATCAAGTAAGGACTGTACTGTAGCACCCATCGTTAGCGTGGCGTACTTATCTGTTCAAATGTATCAATAGTCGTAGTCATCATATCATGTGTGGGAAGTAGCATAAAATAGCATAAAAGCAATGCGAAGCTTTTGATCTTTCGAGCTTTGGATTTCCAACGGTTTCTAACTGTATCATCGTCAATAACAGAGCCAGCAGCCCTGCCTACCCCTTAGAGAGGTCTCTGTTATCTTTGAGAGGCAGCGCTCTCTCTACGTACGAGACACGTCCTCCTCTCCCGTACGAGGGCTGACAGTTATCCTGCCCTCTCGTCAGCAGATTACAGACGACTCGCGCGGCGGCCCGTATGTTATTGCGTTATTGGGTCCTCTGTGCATTGTTAAGGCGTGTGTACCCTCCCGGGGGTCTCTGGGAAACAGACTCGGAGCTTCACGCCTGCTTGTCTTTCCCCCTAATTGACGAGCTTGTTCTCCCACTACTTTGACCTCTCATTTCTCGTTTCCTCTTCTGGGAACGGAAGCTACGGTTTGCTTTCAGAAGTATCAATTCATTCCACCCCCTTGGGGGGAGGGTGGATAAATGTTCTCTTTTACTTACACCACTGAATGAATTGAATTATAGTAACAATAACAAGCTTAGCAGCTCTAAATATATCCATTTGGGGGGATATTGTAGTCTGGAAAATACTGTTGAATGGAGGTGTCTACAATGCTGTGTAGTAAGTATGTGTATTGATAAAACTATGGATGTTCAATGAAGAATCGACATCAGATTGTTGTAGAGTCATTTTGCAGTGGTGGATGCCATCTTTAAGTTCTCGTAACAGTGAGACAAGGCTGTTTGTAGTATTGTAACATCTGCCATCACATGTTTCATCTAAAACCATCCTGCAACGTTCTGGAGACTTCTACCATGTTTTAACAGCGGTGGTGAAATGGATCTTATCCAGCCAAAGACTTTTAAGTTAATTAACCCTGCCTGTTTTCATAGTAGTGACTCATATCATAAGCCTACTGACTTATATGTGACACATTGTTCTAGTCTTTTGGTCCGCATATCGGGAACCAATCAAAATGTTCAGACTACGTTTGAGAATCACAACACAAACTCCCTAGTCAAGTCAAAATACTGCAACAACGCAATGGATTCGGTGAGTAATCCCCACTGCTACCTAGTTAACTATAACACTACTTAACATTGTTAGCAGGCTCACAAAACAAGCTGTGTTAGTTGACTAGCGATGTGTCATTGATTTTCAACAACGCGGAAATGTATTCACATTTGTCGAAAGAAAAGTCAGTCCTAACCCTTTCTCCCTCCTTCTCCCCTCCCTCCCTCTATCCCACCCTCTGTCCATCCCTCCCTCCGTCCCTCCCTCTGCCCATCCCTCCATCTCTCTATGATCTTGCAATGTGCGCTCTTCAGCTGCTCTACCAGCAATGCTTCCAGTGAGATAGGATAAAAACCTGGTGACCAACAGGCCTTAGGTGTTTCAGGTGTGAATTCCCCTGCATTGGAGATAGACCACTGCACATCACTACACTACTGACAAGATACTGGTTTCTCCTCAGTTTCTTTCTCAAGGGTCATCTTTACATAGCATCCACAGGATTCATGACAAGTGTTAACTTCTTCGGCAACATCTCAACATCTCTGCAATGTGTCTGCAAAGTCTCTGAGTGGAATGTTCTGGATTCCATGTCGGCCTTCTCTGTACCTCTAAACCTTCTTCCATCTAACTGTGTTGTCTCCGACAACTGATGCCTGTGTTTGTTCCACCGTAGCATCATTCTGACAACCCAGGTTTTGGATTTGGATGTGGGGGCGTCAAAAATATATAATACTGTGTGACACACGCTACATCAATCCACGATGCTCACTAAGGAATAACAACAACTCATTGGTGTCGTACATGATTCAACAGCACAACCCCGGAACAAACGTCAACAGAATGTTCCAACCTTTTAGATTAATATGTAGTGAAGCATTGTTATTTATAGTGTGTGTTATTCATTCATTGTTTAGTTACATAACGACGGATACACAGAAGTGTCACCTGGGCATTTTCTTTCACCACGCAAATACACAGCAACATAACCGAGCTATGACGACGTTAACTGTGACAGTTGGTACAAGATGCGTATCGTTTGTAGAGAATCCTGCTTTAGCATTGGTCCTCTTGTCGCTGCAGGTGTTGACTCACAAGAGAGTGAGATGGGCGCAACATTTGTATTTAGTTTTTTACTGAAACTTTCTTGAGAGTTATCGGTAGAGACTCAACGAGGATATTCATGTCAGGGTCTGGTGTCTTTGTGTGTCCGGGGAGACGTATAAGAGTAGGACAGGTTAGCCGGGGGTTTCCTGTGAGGATGCTCCTGTCACTGTGAATGAATGAATGAATGAATGAATGGTCTTTATTGTCATTAATACAGTACAGGTACCATACAACGAAATTTAGGAGGGGGGGCTCCCCTGGTGCTAGGAAAAAAGACTAAAAACAAGAGAGCCAAGGATAAAACAAAAAACAGAAAAGAGCTGGTTGACATAAATAAAGGCTATGTACACTATCTACTATACTATACTATACAATAAAACACTGTGCTGTACTCTATGCTATGCTATAAATATCCTAACATTTTCCTATATCTGAACCTTATGTACACATGGGTTGTCGTATTGCACATAATATTTGTTGCACATTCATTTAAAGTGTCGCAGTTAGCAGGTTTAGAATGTTCACAGTTGTATTACAATATTGCACTTATGTTTACAATCTAGAAGCTTAGTAGTTATGATGATTTTATACAGGCAGAAAGCTGTCTCTGACAGGCAGATATACACACCTTGCACCCAGGTAGGGACCTTCCTGCTACACACTGCTAGAGTCGACTGTCATCCCTCGTTACACGAACAAGGAGAGAAACGATCTCCATCTCCATCCTGATTCTGCCCTCATTTCAGGCTGTAGGATCTGAGACCGTGATGGCACTTTCTATTTTAGGACTGAACTGCTTCAGTAAATGGACCACATTAGAGTGAGAACAAGACAGTGAGCAAACAAAAAAAAGAGTAGGGTAGAACAGAACACTTTGTCTGGAACTTTGATTCGGTTCGGTTGACTTTGAAGATTTAATTGAAAGGAAATGTAATTGTTTTGAGAATGACCCAGTGAATAGGGGTTGTGCAATAATGTTATGTAGGGATGATAGCACGTTGTGGTAAGTAGCACTTGTGGTAAGTATTCCTGGAGTACAGACAATACCACATCTATATTCCCAGATTAAGTTAGGCAGGTTATTCTCTCCTGTTTCTCTTAAAAGGAGTATGAAAACAATTCATAACATCTAATAATAACATAGCCTCATAATCACTTAGTGAGATGCAAAGCTCCAGGTCAGTCATGAAAAGCGGCTTATAAAAAGTCCTTACAATAATGTGCTATTTGCTCCGTTTACTGTAAACAGCGGTGCTGTAATTCCTTACCCACAGGATGTCATTAGCTAAATGGATTACAATAAGTCCCCACCTCTATGCCTCACATTTTAAAACTGGAAACGTCTTAACTGGATCCATCAGTAAAGAATGCTGAATTAAGTTGTGAGCACTCAAGGAGCCTCAAGCTGTGTTTTTTTTTCTCTTTTAAAAAATGTGGAGTCACTGAATGGCAGCCAGCCAATTAATTAGTAGATAACTAATATTATTCTCCAGCTGGCTGGCTGGATAGCAGATCCTGCAGCTTATTAATACAATGCAAAAACATCACTTGTGCAACATTGTGTTGAAGTGAAGATGAGGTGAAAGATTGTGTACTGTATAAACACTCCTGGCACTGTTAAATGAAAACATGTAAACCTTCTAAGGGAGAATAATTACACGTTTCAGAATCTGAACTACTCAGATGATGGATGATTATATAAACATTCGGTAACGTGTGTGTGAGTTTGACGTGTGTGTTTACAGTGTTGATAATTGCTGACAATGAACTTCATAGTTACAGTACAGTTGCTACAGTACGAGGCTACACATTCAGCACTATCCTACCTTTTTGCCCCATGGATATGATTTTGTTTGTGGTTTCTTTTATCTTATTTACATGTATTAAGTGTTCTTTGTGGTATAGTGAAACCTAGCTGCTATTGACGGGAGTGGAACTATGTACAAGCCTTCTGGGCTTCGTTCCCTCCTTGCACCGTTTCATGTGTGCTAAATAAACTAAACTAAACTTATTCTGATATTCCGATATTCTGATATCCCTCTCTTTCTGGTACCTACTGTTAGATCTTACTGATTGTCTAGCAACATTTATGCTTCTGTCACTCAGACACACACATGACACAGACCCACACACACACACACACACACACATACTCTATTCTCAGGTCACTCAGACACACACATTCTGTTCCTTCCAGGTCAGCCTGCTCTTCAGGGGTAGCAATAACGCCACAATATGCAGACTCGAGAGGTTGTTATCTTAAAGACCTTGGGGGTTAGGCGCCAGGGCACAGACAGAGGGTGGTCAAGAGTATTTAAGCCTGTCTGTATGTCATAATGATGTCGTTGAATGTCGTTGAATGTCGTGGAATGGTCGTGGAATGCCGGATGCTGGTTACTGTGCTGAATGAACCATTCGCTGACTGTCTTAATAAATCAAGTACAGAGATTCCGACCCGTGTTGAACATTCTATTTTCTTGTCAAATTGTGTATGCTGCGCACCTGATCTATCCTGAGATGACACAACGCATTTAAGATCACAATCCTCAATAGATTGATCCATTCCATCATTTTACAGACAAGAAGATTCTACACTACCTAAGAGAAGAAGCGTCATAGCTCAGTGATGAAAACAAGCAAAAGAAACACCAGGCATTTTCATTGGCTATTATAGTGCCTAACCCCCTGGAAAGCAAATACCATACTCTTTTATTGCTCACATATGCAAACACACTTTAGGTTAAGTAATATCTATACTGCTCCAGTTATCTGTGATATTCTGTAAGAATAGGGTAATGTGGTCTAATGATATTGACTCAGACAGTGTGACATCAGTAATGACGAGAAGAGAAAGTCAAAAGAGCACTTCTGTCAAGTGTAAGTGCACAAGTCGGTGGTGCAGATCAGAGGACTAGTGCCTTGCCGATGTTGATGCTGTGTTTTAGTTAGCAGTGAGCTGAGGAGGACAGGCTGATTGAGGCGTGATCAATCTTTTTCCTGGGCTTCATAGAAGGCCCTAACCTCCTGGGCCATATTACTGCTCATACTGTAAGCCCCTCAGGGTAGTTAAAACCTGTTAACCATACTGTTAAAATCATATTTTTGTCATGTAAAAGGAAAATCATCTAGTTAGATAAATCATAATCTGCTTTCTATTCTTAATGTATAAACATGATGAAATCAAGATAATGGATATAAAACCCTCAAGAGTTTGGCCCTCGTTTAAACAATGTCATTTCTGGAGTGGAAGTACTGGAAATGACAACGTATTGGACACTCCTGAAAGTCCAGTGAAAGGTGAAGCTGAGGCCTGTCAAGATTAAACACTACTATAGTGTTTAACAGGGCCTCGCCTCACTCTGCTTCCTATAACGTCTCTATCGATTGGCTGAAGCTGTTAAAGCCAATTGCAGTGATTGAGGGAAGATGTGACGCACCTCTCCTAACGAGATCAGAAGGAGAATGTATAAATAAATGTGAATATAAGCCTGCCTCTTCTCCTGAACGGGACAGAGGGCAGTTTGTGGGGAAAGAACGTAAGGATCCATTTTTAATGTTGCTTTCTGTAACCTGTGTTTAGAGAAAATGAAATGGACACTTTGGCCTGGAACCAGATGAAACAACGCTGTCTGGCTGGCTACACAAACAGGAGCTGTTTCAGTGATATACAGTAGGGTGAACATTGTGTGGTGTGTCAGTGGAACACTCCTTTAAATGGTGTAGGACAATGTGTGTTAAAAAAAGAAAGAAGAAAGGTTAAACTTGTGTGGACATACAGTAGCTCAGCCAAAAGACCAAGATACCCTTAGCAGCCTTTAATATAGTGGCAGATCCATCGTGAGTTCAAATGCTTTGAGAAGCTTGTCAAGGCCCTGATCTGTGCCATGCTACCACCCACCCTTCTCCTGAGTAGGAGAAGTTTTTAAAGAAAGAACAAACTGGATTCCTTCCTAAACTATAGTTGGTTTGCTTCAGATTGCCATTGTTTATTGAATACAAATGATTTACATTACCAATGTACAACTGTACCAATCACTGTATCAATGTACCACTGGACTAATCAATGTATATGTTACGGTACATATTACGGGAAGACGGTACATGTGGGAAAACTAGGGTTAGGGTTAGGTGCTAGGGTGCTACGGTTAGGGTTAGGGTTAGGTGTGGGGGTAGGGTTAGGGTTAGGGATAGGATTAGGGTTAGGGTTAGACATGCCAGCATGTACCAAGTCGACGTAGCACCTAACCCTAACCCTAGTTTTCCCACATGTACCGTATTCCCACATGTAACATATATATTGTTAATGATTTGACTTACTGTCAAGTTTCCGTGCAGTATGGTTCTTGATGTTAGCAGCTTGGGGTAAACCACCACAGCAACTTGAAAGATTGGTATTGCCTCCTAATCTATTGATTGATAAAAAATCAAATGGGTCAGATCCATTAAAGGCATGCCTGGCTCATACTGGCTATGTAAGCAATCAGCTGACAGTAGACCCCTCTGTTACCAGGAGCCCATCCCTGTTTCATACTTTTTATCCTTTATTTCAACAATATGTGACACAGCCCAATGAAAAGGGCTACCTGTAGGCGAAATCATTTTTCTGTTTTTTACATGTGCTTAAACTACAGATTGTAAGCCTTCAAATGATGCATCATACATTGAAATCGGAAACAAATTGAAGACGACATGAGTATTTGAAAGTTGCTACACCGGAAATCACTAAGCACAGAAAATCCCCATCAAAGATAATGAATCCCCATCAAACAACAAGAAACGAAGTCATTGTGTTATAGATTACACTTATTTAATGAACGTAAAACTGTTCGGAAAAATAACGAGTGGGTACTTCACATCTTCGAGTTGAATGTTAGTTAAAAAAACGAAAATTAAAAAAAAAAAAAAAAAAACTTTAAAGACGAATTTGACTGACGTCTTTCTCATTTCCGAGAGGTGTCCAGAAACACCAGGAGCAGTCACATATTGTTAAAGGTTTGTATTAAAGTGTCCTGTAGCTACAACAGTCAGTCTGCGCTGCTGTGACATACTTTCAGGGGATTTCTCTCCTTTCATTGTTGTGCTGCAGGAATAAATGAACTACGAAGCTGGTTCGCTAGCTTGTTCAAAGAGAGCCCATTGGCTGATAAGACGAAGACGCTGCTCTGAACTCTTGAGCCATTCCATTGCAATGAGTCATAGTTTGCCCATTATCCTGCAACAATTCATAGTCTGCTCCCAATAAGGCATGAAATAGAAAAGAATATACTTACTGTCCATACCCTGATCCAATTCACAGTGAGTAGGAGGAACCACCGTTGCGTGAAGAAAATGACCTCAACACAAGACTTTATACCTCAGAATGGTTTGCTAAAGGGATTGGATCATCTCCTTCAGAATTCAAGCATTAGCCACAAAACATGTTTCTTTACAAATCAATTAAATAATGCTTCAATTCATTACTAACAAAGATCATGTCCATAGCCCCAGGAATAAATGTATAACAATTGTAATGGTATGCTCTAAAATTGTCATCACATTTGCATGGCTTTACTTAATATGGCTTTACTTAATATGGCTTTACTTATGGTAACAAGGGTTGTTGAAATGCACACAGGGTGCCAGGACATGATCACAAGTAAAACTGTCAATACAGCTCCCACCAGACAACCATATTGAGTGCAAATATTGAGTCGACAGTAAACTAAATATTTTCTAACCTTTGAAAACGTTCACTGACTGAATCACATTTCAACAATTATTTTCTGGGCACGATTACATGATATTTGAATGCCACCCCCCCCAAAAAGTTTTAAGAATTGTTAAGAGTCGCCTATAGCTTCTGGAGTGGGTGTCACTATTTGGACCAACTATATAACGATGTCGCTACGTCATCCAATAAAAAAACAACGAGGATGGTTGTTGGAAGTATTCCCGCCCCCAGCTCTCTGGTTAAGGCAAACCTTTCTAGTATCATCAATCTTTCACACACCTAAAAGGACATGCGTTGCACATCGCCCATGCAGGTCTCAAACTGCCAGCTGAAATAAGCAAGCCAGGAAAAGCAAGCTTTGACACATTGACACATTTCATATATAATACATACAGCCTGTGACATATGAAACACACAGGAAATGGTTGTAATATGTGACAATATTCCGCAATAGCAACTCTCTCTCCCCTCTATGATGTAGATTCCACATCTCCTTCAACTGTTTAACATTTAATCAACCTATGAGAGGTCATTTGACCCCTGTGAGTAAAAAAAAAAGTGTTATATCTTTGCACTCGATCAAATTTCAGGACCCTCCTTTCATGACTTTTCTTAGATATGTACGGCCTACCACCCCAGTATCCTTACATTTTCAAAATTACTTCAGGATAAGCTAGTATAAAGGTACTTTGCCGGTTTTTTTCTGTGTAGGAAGCAGGCTAATTTACAAGCTGGCCAACTAGTGGTCGTTGTGTGTAAATAGCAGGTTAGCATTGTAAAGAGGCGGCTCTTTCAGTAAGTAAAAAGGCACGGCTGTTCTAGTGTTAAAAGAAATATTGTTCAGTTCATCCACAGGGTGATGTGGTACCAGTCTGTTCGAGAGCATCAGGGTTGAGAGAACATTATCATTGAAAGTAATTAACTAAATGGCACGGGCTGTTTCCTGCCTTGATTGTCATAAAAAAAAAGTGCTCTAATTTTTTTCAGTGGCACTGATGCTGTTCACTTGCCAGAACTAATGATTGGAAGAAACACCATTTCCCTCCACAAGTAATACAGCAGTTCCCAATGGGATTAACATGATCTTCTGTCTCAGCCCCGATGTCTAACAAGAATGTCCTTACAACGGCTAGATAACTTGATTACAAAAGAGATTGTACTTACTTGAAAGTACTTTTCAAATGATTGAAGCCCAGTTCCTTCTCATAGACTGATTATTTGGTAATAGCTTGGTCAGGGACTGCTCCTTTTGACACTAGACAACCAGGGGGGTATTCCATCAATGTCACTAAAGGAAAAATCCAGGCTTATTCTGATTAAATCTTATCACAAAAACTTGTTGACTTATCACAAAAATAAGCCTGGGTTTTCCTTTAGAGACATTGATGGAATACCCCCCAGGATGAGTGTTCTTTATCTCCCCTTCAATCTCTCCCTCCCTCACCCTAGTAAAACTCTCCCCCAGCCCCCCCACCTCTATCAGGCTGCTGGAAGCCCCCCAGTGGCCTGCCCCTGTATGGCTGGATCTCTCTATGCATGCTCCACAGACGAAGCTCCGTAGATATTGTAAGAAGATGCAGGTCAACAGTAAACACCCGTTAGTAGAGCTGTTTTCTCCCCCTAGATAATTGATAGGAGTCATCCTGTAGCATCGTTAAGCCCACACACATCCAGGCCTGGTCGATGCTGCTGGCCTTGCCCTGCACTGGGAGGGACTGGCTGGCTCAGTCAGTAATGACAACCTTGCTTTACTTCTTTAGAATACAGCATATATCATTATTAGTCGACTGTATTTCACTCACTGTTCCATGATGTGACCCCAATTACCATCGTTATTACTGGACTACTGTTGGATACCTTTGTATCACTGCTCCATGACGTGACCCTCACTACTACTTTCAATACTGGACTACTGTATTCTTTACACTGTCCCATGATTCTGTCTGGGGGGGGGTACAAGGATGTTGTTTTGTAATGTTTGAGTAGTTTGTCTTATTGTGTGTCCTGTTGTGTCGTTGTCGGAAATGTGAAAAAGTCAATAAAAAGTAATTATCAAGAGGTATATATATATAACAAATATTGTATAAAATATAAATATTATACAGCAAGGAAGGACACTGTAGCACTAAAGTTTCTAATCTGATCGTTAGAAGTACACAGGTGATGTACTGTATGCCCAAAGTTACGTCCAATGCCCTCTATAGAATCATAATTGATCTGTCTACTTTTGTCTTTCATATGTATGGATTTTATTCTTCATACCCTGTGACTTTATTATGTGCATGTTGACACACTGAGTTAAACATCAAAATTGGACCAAGTCATTTGATTGGACAAGAGGCAGTCACGTGGATGCTCAGGCGCTCTCAGAGCGAATCTCCGAACGCGGCCCAAATGATCACTTTAGTAGAGCGCAGCACCCAGCAGGCCCCGCCCATGCACATAGGTGCTGCCAATCAGGTCACCTGACCACCTAATTGGCCGCACCTGGAGCTCAAAACAAAAGTGAATACCAACAGGAGACTACTCTGTTTAGCATTGGCAGAGAATTTTGGCAGATTTGACTTGGGCGCTACCCACATAATCATCTGTTCTGCTCATCCGACAAGTTGGACGTCATTGTAAAGGTAAATAAACAGGCTTTCCAACGATATCAAATACAATGTCAATTAGCATTGTAACAACAGAGAGATAGTCAACCAAACACAAATTCCCAAACCCCTAAACTTCCTGAGTTTATATATATATATATATATGAGATTTAGCTGACGCTTTTATCCGAAGCAAATTACATTGCAATGAGTGCATACATTTCATATATCGTTAGCCTCATAGCATAATTGCCTAAGTCATATTTTGGTCAAATTGAGATATCTGCCTAACTCTCCTCTCCTAACACTGCTGATTCACTGTGCATTATTGCTGCCATCAGCCTATCAGAATGCTTGTTACATTCCAAAATCACTAATCTGCCCAAGTCATCTCTTTGACATAGGAGTTTTTGACACTACATACAAAGATGGCTCGGCTGACCACAAGTGAAGCATGACTTAGGCAATTATGCTACGAGGCTGACGATATGGTCCCAGCAGGAACCATGTACTGTATGTGTCAAGTCTCCTTCCCTTGATTCCTTCACTTGTTCCCTTCTTAACTACACTATACAGATGATCAGCAAAGATACAGACAATCATAAAACTATCCAAAACTATTTTTGCAATCATGGGGGGAAACATTCAGACTATTCGGAGTGTAGAATACTTGTTTGACAAATATTTAATTTAAAGATGACACCTCCCAGGGGTACTTAGGTGGCGGAGTGGATTAAGCGTTGACCATGTACCGCAGGGCTCCCGGTTCGATTCCAGCCTCGGACATATCCTGCATGTCATCCCTTCTCTCTCTCTCACCCATCCTTCCTGTCATAATCTCTACTATATCTGTCATTAAAAAGAAAAAAAATGAGTGGGACTGCCCCACTCAGAAAAAATATATATAACACCTCCCTCATGAAAGTCATGAGCATTTCTGCCGGTCATTACTCCTACAGGGAACGGTATAGAGGCGCAGCAGCATATCTGACCTTCACACCACCTCACACCACGATACATAATACAGTAGTATGTTATACATGTGTTTTCTTTCCCTACAAATCTATACAGCGGTTTCTACATGAGGATGTGTGGAGCCCAGCGTCTCTGTACGCCCCTCTCTGCGCTCGCTCTGCTGAACATACACGTATCCAGACCGTCCTGAGCATGTCACTCAGTCAAGGTAATGAAACAGACTACCCACATCCATAATTCATCCTCTCTTACACTCTCAGACAGAAATACCAGCACTCAATATGAAATAATACCCCTTGAACCACCACCACCACCAGAAGAGGTTTCTGTCTCTCTTCTGTAAATCAAATGAATGGATAGATAGAGGCTTGCGAAACAAAATACATAGACAGAACCCTCATGTTTCTGTATGTGATGAAATAGAGAATAAACCTTGTGTATTTGTACAGATTGTGGTTACTTCTCGCTAGGCCGTCACTTTGAATATTATTATTCCGAAATAAAGTAAATGATGATGTAATCAAAGTTATTCAATCACATCTATAGCATCGGTATATAGCAAAATTCATAAAGAAAACGAGAGGTATACATGTATTCTGCACGTCAGTGAACTCTCTAAGCGGGAGAGGTTGTTGTAGGGGCTGGCTATGACGACTAATCAGGCCTCTACTCTACCTGGGAGAGGGTTGAGAGCTCTCCAGCGAGCAGGGGCAGGATTAGTGGGTAACATACTCTATCGAGGAAGACCATTACTCAGTCACGGCCTCTTCAGAAAGCTCAATATCAATGTGTGTGTCCAGTCAGCTGGATAATGGGGCCTTATCATGATAATGGCAGCAGTTTCCTCCTGTTAGGAGCAATTCTGCTCTGACGTTGAGAACACGTCGCCTACTTGTTGTGTGAGAACGTCACTAGCTAGACGCGTATTTCAACAGGTTCGCTTTAGCTTTCCTTCACCTACTTCAGCCTGATGATTTTGTAGTGGTTTTATATCATGTTATACTGCGAAATGTAAGTCTCTCTACAGTTTGGTGAATCTAGCACTCAAGGAAGGCCCATTTCCTTCCTGTAAGGGATGAGCCAAGATCTGTGGCGCAGTAAATAATTCTGACTATGGACAGGGCCATAACTTGTGTAATCACAGATTTGTATAATATGATGATGGTTCCCAAGAATAGTGACCTCATGACCAAGGACAGGTCTATAAATATGAGTCGCACCCATCTTTGGGGGCTTCTTGCTGGCTTCCTACTTGCTTCTGGCTTTTGGGCTATTGCTTAGTGGTCTGCTCATTTCTCTCTGC
The DNA here is from genome assembly GCF_963989245.1 of Nansenia antarctica. NCBI lineage: Eukaryota > Metazoa > Chordata > Actinopteri > Argentiniformes > Microstomatidae > Nansenia > Nansenia antarctica. The sequence continues at coordinate 6,200,205 of NC_137689.1, read as the reverse complement.
GCTCATGTAACTTGGCTTAATAAAAGGCCTCTGGAGACAATTGATCTAAGCTCTTTGTGCTTTGTAAGTTCTACTAAATCTATTAAGAATCAATTATATCCACGACAATTTCTTGTTGTGTTTGACGTGCAAATACAAAAATAGATCATTTCTTTTTGAAAAAGAATCAACAACTTCATGGAGTTGAGTGGAATTGTGGGGATAAATTGCTGGACATTGTAACTGTGTTAATTGTTCCCTGTGTCTGTTGGTTAACTCTGTGTTCTATGTGCTCATGTTATCTGTTGCTTGTTGTTTCTGTGTTTCTGTGTACCCATATTGTCAGCGTCTTTGAGCCCCGGGAAAAGCGCAATATAAGTATAATGAATTATTATTATTATAATGAGGTAGAGCAAGCAGTGTTTTCTGAGCACTGACATACCGTATCAATGGCTACTAAACAGAGAAGGAAATGTCATCTGATCTACATAATCAACTTATTGATTATCTTAAATCCATGTTCTCATGAAACATTAATTATTCTCCACAAACTTGCGTCAACAGACAACAAACGGCTGTCCCGGTTGGTTGGGTTTCTGGGAAACTGCTCTCTGAGGAGCTGTGTCGCAGCGAGAGAGTAGCCGTGTGTAAAAGCACCAAACATCCATAATGAAGGAGGGGGGGTGTTGGTTCTTCCAGCTTGCACAGAGCCCCCAGAGGATCTGTCTGAGCCGCCCGGCTGTGCGTCTCTGTGTCTGGGGAGACGCGTCTGTCACAACCACCGCTTCATCATCACAGGCTGGGTAACAGGGAGGAGGGGGCAGAGGTCTGGGAAATATTGAATGCCTTCCGATAACATCCTTAGTTCAGGCTACGCTACCAAAGTGCTGTTCAGTTGTGGTTAGAAGAATTGAATGGACAGATCATGTTTAGCAGAGAGTTGGGGGATGAAATTAGGTGGGGTGAATTTGGGAAATATAATCATTCTCTTTCAATAGATCTTTACTTCATCTTATCATGATTGTTACAACCCCATATAGAATCTAGGGGATATGGGGAGTAACAGTAAGATAAACCGGGGGGACAAGAACCAGAGGCGACAGGAGAATATAAATAAAACAAGATTTATTGTACAAAGGTAACAAAAACTGGTTTCCGTGAAACACTTAAACTGAAAACTACTCTCTATAAAAAGGATAAAGTTACTTAGTTAACTGGCCAAGTGGTAAACAACTAACAGAGATCAAATGCAAATAAGACTAAAAGTGATACAAAACACAAGACTAACAAACACAACCTACAGACAGAAGTTGCTAAAGGAAATTATTATCAAAATAAGCCTGTTTCTTTTTTATTATAAGTCTCACAGGATTGAGCAAAATAAGCCTAGATTTTTCTCTAGCGACGTTGATGGAATACCCCCATGAGATACCACACCACAGCTGGAACAACAACCAACACAACAACAACAACTCAGCCCACTGGCCCCATCTGAGTGTCTCTCCCAGACTTTTATCTTCCCTCCACCCTTAAGTGAGTGATTGAGCCCACCTGGGCTGGACATGCACTACTTCCCTTACCTAATAAGTAGCACTCGAGTTGAGGGGGCATCCCCCCTGAAATAAAAACAGTCAAAATCATCCCCCTTCTAAAACTGCCATCCCCCCTATGTCATTTTATCAATGAACGTGGTATTACTGCTATTTCAACATTTAGTTTTGTGCATATTGAGTAAAATACTGTGGGCGAGGGGTGGGGGGGCACGCACACATGCAATGACATGTTTACCAAGTCACTGACACTGAAGTCACTGACGCTGTGGGGATGCTCAAATTGTCCCCATATGATAAAATCCACCATCCCCCCTGACTTTCTTTTACAACCTGAGTACTGTATACAGTACTTCCCTTACCTAAGAAGTGATTGAGCACACCTGGACTCAGTCAAGTCATGGCCATCAATTATACAGTGGCCATCAATAATGCCATCAAGCCACATGGCAGTAGGCAAGAGGAAGGACAATCATCTGGGAGAAAAAAACACAATTAACAAACAAAACACACACAGAACCACACACTAGGGACGCAACAATGATTATTTACCGTGTTGGGTTGAAAGGATTTAATTGGCCGAGTAGACGATAGAGTAGTTAGATAGAGAGAGAGTGTGAGGTCTGGCCACGCGTCTCCTATGGGAGGGGCGAGACTCGGCCGATGACCCACACATTCTTGTGCGTCATACATGACGATAACAGACAACTCTAGTCCTCTGCAAATTATGTTTTTGTTGTGTTATTCCCTTCACCTAATAAGATATGTTAAGATAACAGGTTATAGGATGATTACCTGACAATGTCACAAAGTATCTCATAAAACAGAAAAGATTGTGCAAACTTCATTCAAGCTAATCAGCATGAAGAACAGAATAGAATACAGTGAGTAAAGTAAAATGTTTATATCTTTGCACTCGATCAAATTTCAGGACCCTCCTTTCATGACTTTTCCTAGATATGTGCGTTCTATCACCCAGTATCCTTACAAAATCACATCAGGATAAGCTTAAAGCTATTTTGCCGTTTTTCTGTGTAGGAGGCAGGCTAATTTACAAGCGGCCAACTAGTGGTCGTTGTGTGTAAATAGCAGTTTAGCATTGTAAAGAGGGGGTATTAGTAGGTAAAAAGGCACGGCTGTTCTAGTGTTAATGTCCCTAAACAAAGAAACAACAGAGGGTATACTGTGATACACATGACATGAGCACATTAATGACACGTTCATATCACTTCGTTCACAACGCTTCTTTTGGTTCTCTCAGGCGCTTGCTCAATGTTCACTAGATAATTGTGGTGTTACCTACTTTACTGTACATACACTACATTGTATTTGATAGCATAATTATTATTAATATCAATCATTAATATTATTCAGGAAAGTCTTTGAATTGCTAAACTCTCACTCTAAGGCACTCTGTTTGTTAAGTGTAATTTTCAGAAGCCCAATGCAAAGCCTAGCGTATAGAACCAGGTACAGTTTGAAACCTCTCTCTCTCTGTCTCTCTCTCTCTCTCTCTCTCTCTCTCTCTCTCTCTCTCTCTCTCTCTCTCTCTCTCTCTCTCTCTCTCTCTCAAGCTCTGTGCTGCATTGCCACCATGTGGTTAAACCAGGATGGTGTTATAAGTCATTTTCTATGTGGGATTGCAGCTCTACAAATACCAAAATGAAGCCTGATTCATCAAACATCCCCAAAGCACAATTTGAGAGAGAGGTCCTGTGATAGTAAAGAAGGTTGACAGTTGGTCAGTGATACGAGAGAGCTCTGCTACAGACAGCCTCTGAGGTCTACCGGTAGTGTGTGTGTGTGTGTGTGTGTGTGTGTGTGTGTGTGTGTGTGTGTGTGTGTGTGTGTGTGTGTGTGGGGGGGGGGGGGGGGTCTGTGAGGAGTCTGGCAGGAGAGAGTGTTGTATGACATCACTGGCTCTGAGAACGGACGTTATGGCCTGTCAATCACAGTGACACATTATCCCCCTCTCTTCCCACCTCCCTCCCTGGCGTAAAAGAAAGGATGCTCAATATGACTGAGAATAAAAGCGCGGCAGTCTTCCAGACATCAGCTTTCTTCAGGAGTAACTTATCATAAAAGCGCTGGGATCGGCAGTTTCCCCTGCACTATAAAATAGCTTTTATTAGATTACACTGCTAGCTTAAGCTAAATGTTTCATGAGGTGATTAAAAACATTGTGCTCAGGCTAAAATGTTGACAGGAGAGCAGATTCTGTTTGACCTCAAACCGGTGGCACGCGTGAGATGATGTATTAGCAGAGGCTGCTCTAAAGCACGCCCGAGATTACCTCAAAACAAACACCAAAATGACCTCTTTGATGGACTGTTACCCTGAGGGGGTTTTAAACATACTTTAGTTTGTTTGTTGTTCTATGACAACACCTTATAGAGAAAGAATGATGCACAGGTGGGGCGGCTGTGGCTCAGGAGGTAGAGCCGGCGTTTAATGTTCGCAAGGTCGGCAGATCGGCGGTTCGAGCTCCGGCTGGCCACATGTCGAAGTGTCCTTGGGCAAGACACTTAACCCCAAATTGCTCCCAATGAGCCGGCCGGCGCCTTGCATGGTAGCTTGCTAACATTGGTGTGTAAATGGCTGAATGAGAGGCCGTTGTAAAGTGCTTTGGAATAAGGTGCTATATAAGTCAGTCCATTTACCATTGTGTAAGATGTATTTTTCTTTTGTGTAGGCTGGTGTATTATTCCATAGGATTACCATTATTGTTGTAAGACAGATGTGCTCCTTTCAACATATTACCACAAAAGACCAGCGAGATGGAGCTTCTGTAGGCAGTACTACTATCACTACATAATATTATTTAATGATAATCCATCCACAGAGAAGGAGAACATGTTTCAAACCTCCATTGACATAAGCAAGATCATCAAACACAAAACCTCCCCATACAAAACTAGTGTAGTCTTGACACTTGCCAAACACCAAACCAAACCCACCACTCTCTCGGTGTCTGTTCAGACAGCCTCCAATCCACAAGCTAGAGGAACCTATTCAATAATACAACATATTCATATTATATTCATAATGCGACATGGTGAACACTGCAACAGAAGAGTCTGCTGGGTTTAATTTAACGTAATTTCCAGGGCCTAATTTGACTTCCTCTATGTCAGTGGTAATGGAAACTTTTGTATTTGATCTGGATATATCCTCCCATTTGAAGTTTCCAAAGACTTTCAAGTATTTTAAGATGAACGGCTGCGGCATGGCATTAAAGTTAAAAGTAAAATAACCCCATGGCCTTCAATTGTGCGCTGATAAAATGAGGATGTTTTTTTTAATATCAAAAGGGGAGAGTGGGATTTAGAGCTACTGTACTTTGCAGACCACTATCCAACTGTCACCTATGGACTTGTATGACTGTTAATCGACTATTCTGACAACCTATTCTGACAACATGTGCTAAATTTAGACTTGCCATACCAGAACTGTGTTAGTAGTAACATGAGCAGTTAACACCGTTTTCTGTCCGATTTACCGAATTCCAACCGGCAATTTCATACCCCAAAGCTTTACAGTCTATGTAAATTACGCCTCTCATTACTTAGCTATATGCATATCAATGTACAGTAATATCAGCTGCAGCGACTCCACAAGGCAAGGTTTTTAAATGACGGCTATATTCAATCATACATATCTTGAATTAATTTAAGATTAATGTAAAAGCTTGGAGCTAGGAAGCTCAAACCTGATGATTTAATACCACCACTGTCCTCAGGGTGGCAGCAGAGAGCCACGTACCTCTGCGACTCCGCTCTAAACTTGTGTCCACAAATCAACCTACAGCACTGTGTTTATTTGTTAGTATTTCCTCGGCTACATTTCCCAGATTGATGACCTGCATTATTCATATAGGAGTTAATTTGTCCTGTCTTAATAGAAGCATTTAGCTTACCGAGGTGAGACCTAGGAGGCCTTGGAATCGCTCCAAACCGTTGAGCTCTCACTGTGTATTTTGGTGCATTATGCATTATAACTGTGATAACTTGATTGGGGTTGTTTTATATATATATTTTTTATATATATCTGCTTCAAATCTGTTGTTTTTCGTTGCCTAGTCCAATTTCGTCGTCACCTTTAAAGTGATCAAGTTCGGCTAAGGAAACAGAAGATAATCTATAGCCACACTGAGCATCATATAGCATCAATTTCATCAACATTTTATGAATTAATGGCCGATCTTGTCTCTGGTGATATACACAGTCCTCCCAGCACCAGCACCCTGGTTACCCGTACCTACGTCAGTCCCACCCGGCCCATTCAAGCGCCCACAGGGAGCCATTAATCATGTGGAATGGATATTCTAAAGACAACATTGAACAGACTTCCCAAGGCCGCTGTTGTGCTCCGTCAAAGCGGCCAAGCGCTCTCTCAAGGCTCTCTTTGTAGGCGTCGGAACGGCCAGAGTGTACTCTGTAGTGTACTCTGTAGTGTGCTCTGTAGTGTACTCTGTAGTGTACTCTGTAGTGTACTCTGTAGTGTACTCTGTAGTGTACTCTGTAGTGTACTCTGTAGTGTACTCTGTAGGGTACTCTGTAGTGTACTCTGTAGTGTACTCTGTAGGGTACTCTGTAGTGTACTCTGTAGTGTACTCTGTAGGGTACTCTGTAGTGTACTCTGTAGTGTACTTTGTAGTGTACTCTGTAGTGTACTCTGTAGTGTAGTCTGTAGTGTACTCTGTAGTGTACTCTGTAGTGTACTCTGTAGTGTACTCTGTAGTGTACTCTGTAGGGTACTCTGTAGTGTAGTCTGTAGTGTACTCTGTAGGGTACTCTAGTGTACTCTGTAGTGTACTCTGTAGTGTACTCTGTAGTGTACTCTGTAGTGTGTGTGTATACTCTGTAGTGTACTCTGTAGGGTACTCTGTAGTGTATACTCTGTAGTGTATACTCTGTAGGGTACTCTGTAGTGTACTCTGTAGTGTACTCTGTAGTGTACTCTGTAGTGTACTCTGTAGGGTACTCTGTAGTGTAGTCTGTAGTGTGTATACTCTGTAGTGTACTCTGTAGGGTACTCTGTAGTGTACTCTGTAGTGTACTCTGTAGTGTACTCTGTAGTGTGTATACTCTGTAGTGTACTCTGTAGGGTACTCTGTAGTGTACTCTGTAGTGTACTCTGTAGTGTACTTTGTAGTGTACTCTGTAGTGTACTCTGTAGTGTACTCTGTAGTGTACTCTGTAGTGTATACTCTGTAGTGTACTCTGTAGTGTACTCTGTAGGGTACTCTGTAGGGTACTCTGTAGTGTACTCTGTAGTGGACTCTGTAGGGTACTCTGTAGTGGACTCTGTAGTGTATACTCTGTAGTGTACTCTGTAGTGTACTCTGTAGTGTACTCTGTAGGGTACTCTGTAGTGTATACTCTGTAGTGTACTCTGTAGGGTACTCTGTAGTGTACTCTGTAGGGTAAAGCGGGGCTTGTGTGTTCACTTACAGTATGCATATGCACGTTCCGGGCTTCCGGCAGGTTCTGTGGCTGCTGATGAATTTCTAATTGTAATCGACATTTTACAGCGACATTTTACGGCTTGTACAGTTACAATATGTTTGATTACAGAGGGTTTGGACTTGATGTGCTCTTACAGCAAAACACTACGAGCTACGAGAAGAGGGGTAATTGTCAGAGATCTCATTAGCGCTGTATCGGGGGGGATCTCCCCGAGCATCGTGCGTTGGGCTGTGATGATGGCGCTCAGGCGGTTTCGCTGTGGTGGTGGTGTCTCCTGATCATACGTACACGCGTCGAGGTCATTACAGATGAGCTAGCTATAACTGCATAACGCCAACATCAGGTTCACTGAACCGAGAGCGGAGGGGGTTTCTTGTGCTAGATGAGTGTCTCCTTGTGCTAGCTACCTATGCTAGCTGTGTGTCTGTTGTTTATATTTGGCAGCAAGGAAGGAAGCCATTCGGTAGCACCTCCTACTCTTTTGCCACTCAAATGTTTTTTGTAACCTTCGTCTGCTAAGGTGAGCGGCGTTCACGTGAATGACCATCAAGATGGCAGCGCGCCTAGGCACCCAGTTGACATTGTAAGTGAACGGACCCCCTAGCAGCTACGGCTCCCCTGTGAAACCTGCTTTAAGGTCAGGATTGGGTGAATGAAGAGGCGGTTCAATAGTTCATAGTTCAATAGTTGTATGTATGGACTATACTTCTCATATTTTGCTACTTTGCTCATGAGAAATAGGCCTGTGAAATTGTGAAATCCTGGTTGCATCATCCACCCAGTGGTTTGCCTAAACCTGGAGCACATCATTTCGATACATATATATTTTTTGAAAGGTTATTTTCTTCTTAGTGGGGCAGTCCAGTTTATTGGATAGAGATGTGAGATTGTGAGTAGATGTTGACAGGAAAGTAAGGAGGAGAGGGCATGTCAGTATTCGAACCCATGCCGACATGTGTGCACTGAAGACCGCGGTGCTAGACCACTGGACCACCCCAGGCCACGGTACTGGTACTAGACCACTGGACCACCCCAGGCCGTGGTGCTAGACCACTGGACCACCCCAGGCCACGGTACTGGTACTAGACCACTGGACCACCCCAGGCCACATATCTTCGATATACAACCAGTAGTTGATACTGGTAGAGCTGAGTTTGCATTTGAGTCCGCAGTACAGTAGGTAAGCTACACAGCTCACACAGCACAGAGGCTTAGCTAGCGAGTACAGCGAGGTACAGCAGCGGGAACACCATTAGCACAGCTCCCTGTCCCACCTTCCCACTCAACACTCACACCAGCCTCACCAAAGAGAGAGAGAAGAGAGGATCACATGCAGCCAGTATTGTCTTCCAGCCACACTTTTAACATCAAAGCCCCCCCTCCTTCTCTCAACCTTGTGTCTCTGGAGGAATGGAGAGAGAGGGCACCACGAGCCGTGTGCCTTTTTCCTGAGCCTCGGCCCCTCTGTTCTCTCTGCTTTGACATGGCTAACTATCACCCTAGGCTAGCTAGCGAAGAGCACCTCCTCCCCGCTCCCTGCCACCACCACCACCCCTCCTCCTCCTCCACCGCCTCCTCCCGCTACTGTAGTGTTAGTGTAGCGCTCCTGTAGCAAACCACCACAGCACCCTTGTGCCTTGTGCCTCTCCTCACAGGAGCTGTCCGTGTCAAACAGAGGTGCGCTTGTGCGCCCCCTCATCACAAGGACGCACTTGTTGAGAAGTCTCTGTATGTTTAATAAACGCTAAGCCATACAGGTTATGTTTTTTATCAAAAGGAATGCTATGAGTTCTAGAGTCTTGGTTTAAAATAAAAAAATAAAAAGGTTTGCTGGACAGAATTAGAACAGACCAGAGAAGCCGAGGGTTTCCAGAGTGAATTCTCTACATGTACAGAGAGGCAAAAGAGAGGGGGGAGGGGAGGGGGGGGTTCACTCATCATAACTCAGGTTCATGGCCTTGGGGGGGGTAGAACAACATGTAAGCAAGAAGGCAGATCACAGTGAAGGACGATTTTGGGTCAAAACGGGTCCTTGTCCATGTCTGGAGCTGTATGTATGTATGGTCTGTGTGCTGGATCTGAAAGGTGTGGCCCACAAGCTCAAAGCAACAATATGCCGGGTGGGTTGACTTTATTATGAACAAAGCCTTTGTCTGAAGCACACACACACGTACACACACAGACAGACAGACAGACACACACACATACATACACACACACAGACAGACACACTGAGAGAGAGGTCCAAAGGTTCAGCAGAAGCTTTGAACTACCAGGTCAAAGACATCACAGAACCGGGGTGGGCCGCGCTTCGCATTCATGTCGTACCTCACACAGGGGTCCCGTCACATTTGTCCTTTTGATTGTCATCCCTTACTTTAAAGGGCCTGCCTGGAACCATAGGTCATCTGGAGTATTTGTTCTGTCGAATTCAGAAGACCCTGTCTTCTCCCCCTGCCCCCCCCCCCCGCCTCCTTCTGTCCTGCAAGGGGAGAGAGAGACGGTACGGGGGGGGCACACAGCCTTCCAAGTCCGTCCGCTTCCCCAGCTACTGGGAAAAAGAACAAACAATTGAAATTCCTCACTGTAGCCAAAACAAGAGGTTGGATTGAATCCCCCCCCCCCCCCCCCAAAAAAAGAAGTGAATCCTTTTAATTGAAAGAGATTTGTAACCAGGTTTTTCTGAACATATCAATAGAGAGAGAGAGAGAGAGAGAGAGAGAGAGAGAGAGAGAGAGAGAGAGAGAGAGAGAGAGAGAGAGAGAGAGAGAGAGAGAGAGAGAGAGAGAGAGAGAGAGAGAGAGAGAGAGAGAGAGAGAGAGAGAGAGAGAGAGAGAGAGAGAGAGAGAGAGAGACAGGAGCATGGATCTAAACCCAAGCCCTGCCATAAAATATGCAAAGCAAACCCACCACCACACAGAATAGCTGAAAACACAGGTCCTTTTGATGTTAAGTCCTTTGGTTGGGCCGCGTCTTCATTCAAGTAGCCCGTGGATGTTTTAACCTTCTGTAAAACTCGCTCCAGCGCCGTGCGCTGCCTCTCCACATCAGAGCGGCGCAGTGCCGCGGTCCTGCCCATGATTTTTATTTCATGAGCGCCGCGTCTCTCCTCTCCGCGGTTCGCCACGCGCGCCCACCGCATCGCCGGGCTGTCCTCCACCTTCCTCACCGCCGCGGGACCCCGAGGTGGCGGTGGCGGTGGCCGGCGTCTGTCCATCAGGGGACCGATCGGTGATCGTGGGGACAGGACTGACTGAACGTGGGGGGGGACAGGACTGACTGAACCGGAGGTGGAGAGAACCTTCCAGATAGGAAAGCTAACGCTAGCTGTCGGTCACGGTCGGTGCCTTGGCGCCCTGCTCTTAGAGAGGGAGGGAGGTGGTTCATGATTAACAAAAGGGCTGGTTTAATGGCTTAGTGACCATCAACCCACAGACCGCTGCTGAATATTAGACCTCCAACAGGCCGGAACAGACACCCTCTGGGGTTTAAGTATCAAAATTCATGTCTGTTTGCTAAGGGCCTCTGTTTTGTGAATCTATTTCCCGCTCGCTAACTCTCGGCTGACACGGAGACATACACAACTAAGGCTGTGAGAAGAACACTGAGGTGAAAGGATCATGTTTTGACAATCCCTGCTGCTCTGTTTGTGTTGACAGGGTTCTCATTGTGCCGTGGGCAAGGTTCACTTGTCTTTTTCCTAGACGGCTTCCCGGCAGCCTCGCTGAGAATTAGAGCTAACTAAAACACTCGTGTCCTTCACCAAAGTAAAATATTAACTTGTGGGGGAGCACAGCATTAGGTTTCCTTTATCGTAAATTACAAAGGATATGTATTCACGCGTGTACACATGCACGTACGCATGCAGGCACGCACACAGACACAGACAAACACACACACATACCAACACACACACACACACACACACAGACACACAGACACACAGACACACAGACACACACACACACACACACACACACACACATACCGACACACACTCACACAGACAGAGACGCACACAGACAGGATACTAATCAATGCAACCTGCAACACGTACTTCCTGTGACTGCAGGCTACCATCGTCTGTCTGGCTGAATCGTTGTTTGTATTGACGTCAGTCAGAGTTCTGATGGGTGATGCTCAGATTATAAACCACAATGGCCTTCTACGGTATAGGCTACTACTCAGAAAGCACAAAGAGCAAGAACATACATTGTGAGAGCACCATACAGAAGAGTTAGAGCCTTGAACTTTGAACTCGTAACACTGAGGCACATTGTTTCCTAGAATGAAGAGTAACAGAAGGGATGTTCAAGGTGTTTCGGTGCGGTCGATGCAGCTGGTTATATCTGGTGAATGGCACGGCTCTGTTAAGAGAGACTTTGAACACAATAACCAACCACCCTCTCGGTGTGATGGACTGCATTGGTTTAACACTAGAAGAGCCATGGGTGGGGTCATTTGACCCTGTGATTTTTGCATTCGATCAATCAAATTTCAGGACCCTCCTTTCATGACTTTTCCTAGATATGTGGCGTTCTACCACCCGGTATCCTTACATTTTCAAAATCACATCAGGATAAGCTAGTATGAAGCTATTTGGCAGTTTTTCTGTGTAGGAGGCAGGATAATTTACAAGAGGCGCCAACTAGTGGTCCTTATGTGTAAATATCAGCTTCCCATAGTAAACACTATGGTCCCTGAGGCGGCTCTTATAGTAGGTAAAAAAGGCACGGCTGTTCTAGTGTTAACAATTTGATAATACATCCTTCCTCAGATAGGCCACACTCAAACACAGAGCCATGTGACTCCACTCCTCTCCACGCCGGTTAAGGGTAGAGACTCTTGCTATTGCCCTCCTAGTCCCCCTCCCTAGGGCCTAGATGGTGGCGAAGGGGACCTAGGCAGGGCTGACGTGAATTGGACGCCCAGACTCAAGAGTGTAGACATTCTGTAAGCCCCACAACGTACTGGAGATGATCCACATGAGTGGATCAGATCAGTATTAGTATTCACTGGCCATAACAAGTCTTTGATGTAGCCACCGTTCTCTCTCTCAGCCACGAGCGGCATCAACATTTAATGAGACCTGATATCGGGGTTTTTAAAAGCTGAATATTTTAAGACAAAAGCAAATAGCGTTCACTTCACACGCTGTCAACGAACGGTGGCCCGGGTCTCCCCGTCACCCGACGTGTTGTGAAGTCGTCACAGGACGATGTATACAATACCAGTACCGGCTGACATCCCTTTTGTAATGGGATTTGTTCATTAGACAATACCCCCCCACCATCCCCCCGCCCTTAATCATTTATTAACTATTTTCTAATCCGCCAGCCATACAGTACATGTCATGGGAAAATACTGCCCCGAGCTAAAAGCGTGTACATCATTTATGACTTCAGGTTAGGCCGCGCAACGAGCGCATATTATCTCAACAAAGACGGCATTACTCCCCCAATCATTTCATATTTGTTAGCATGTCTTGATCCGTAATTATTTATCTCGATAATACTGTATGCGCTAAAGCGTTTGGTGGAAAGATATCGGCCTAGGAAACTGGGACTGACAACCCGAGACTGACAACCCCGTACGACACAGTTTTCCCTCCCGGAAACGGTATCCGTGCGCCGTGCGGTGATCTGTGACACGCGGCAACAGTGCAACAGTAGCAGCTAGCTACAGAAGCTATGTGCAGGTCACCGTGAGCCCTGAGACAACTGTGCAGGTGTTTTAAACTGTGATGATGTAATTGGCCACGAGGGGGTTAGAGACAAGAGCTCCACAGTCACTGATTTGATCCCTTGGTTATTGATTTCTCAGTTCTGGTTCTAACAGAAATAATTGCCACATGTAATGTATTATTCAATTACAAGACACTGCTCTCAAGCCCGGGTTTGATGGTCCTTTTTGAATCACAGAGACCTATAGATAATTCAACACTGTCACCCCATTAAGAAGTGCTGATGCTAAAAATGCAGGCGCTTAATGCTGCCTATTTATTAGTGCCTGTGCCGTGTACGCCAGCCTCAAACTTTCTCATTCTTAACCTTTGTGTAGTTAAGGGAAGTCGGTTTAACTTTGGTATACAGCATCGATAATCTCTGAAGCAGGAGGAGAGAGGAGAGGTTAGAAGAGGAGAGCGGATTTCCGTAAAGTGTTCTCCTGACTGACATGTTGAGCGATAACACCTGTGGACAGTTGACAGATACATGGATAGTGTAGACAGTGTTGACAGATACATGGATACCAGACCTTGGGTGGGGGGTGGGGGGGTGGTGGATTCTCCCAGTGCTCCAGATGGACGGTCCACTACCGATAGATAGCATGTAGCAGCTAGGCTATGTGACATGGTCTCACTGTAAAGTAAAGGATTAACACTGTGTACTGAAAGCTAGTCACCTTGACAGCGGTTTAGCAGCTGGACCCCATCATACCGCACATGTAATATGATGTAGTGTAGCTACAGCTGTAGCTAAGCTAAGTGTAGGAAACTCTGAGTGGTGTAGCTCAAAACTGGCAGAGGGTACTCCATGCTGTTGATATTCTGCAAGACAACTTAATTTGAGGTGACAAGACAAACTAGGTATGCAGTTTGAAGGGAGCACCTTTTTTCTTTTCTTCCCCCCCTTGCTCATAGAACTTTTCATGTTCAGACCCTCACCGCAATTGATCTTTCTTACGTTTTTGAACCCCTTAAGAAGGTAGAATATTCCATTAACACTCCAAGCCCAGTCGGGTCCTCCCCGTAGATAAAAACGTCCTTAATTCTTCTTCTGTGCCTTGTTGTCAGAGAGAGGGGAAATCAACAAGCTCTCTCTCACACGGATAAGGGGCCACCGCATTAGTCGAAACTAACGCAGGAACCTGCTGGTGAGTTTGGTAAAACAGAAGCATCCTGAATAATCGACGCTTCTGGTTCCGACTGACTCCGGATCAGCTCGACAGAGAGTATAAGTGATGATTTGTTTATGCTCCATGCCTGCGACCCCACTGTACGCCTCCAAACCCCAAGCCCATGTACTGAGATGTTGTGAAAACACTTTGGGCCTCCCCCGGGGGGTGGGGGGGGAGCTAGCCACTAACATGCTCATGTAAAGTACAGACACTATCTTCAAAACCGATTCTAAAAACGTTTCTCTTGTTCCCCATCTTGTTTCCACTTGTGACTTTTTTGAGGGCAAGAGACGAGAACACAACAAGGTGACTTACGTCGCAGAGGAGAGCAGCTAGTACTGTGGCGGCCAATGGAAACATATCTATCTTAACCTCCTAATTGATACAATACGTGGACAATATCAAATATCAATTATTACAACATATTAGAACAACAGCTTTTAATCAATATGAACATTATGGCCCTGATAATCGATAATCTCTGCAATCTGCTAACATACAGAACTGAAAGAGGATCCTTAGGAGGGTCACCGATAACACTTAGGACCTTTCGATGGCTCCTGCTATGTTTAAATACAGGTATATCCTCTGGAAAAAACACAAAAAAAACAACAAAAAAACATGCCCAGTTCTGTGTCCTAATCCCAAAGCTAGATCAATCCTAGTGATTTGTTTAAGCCTTCCTCACAGCCTCTGCAGCCATGCTAGGCTAGCTAGTATCAACACAGTTTTTTAATGATGAGCCATTCAAACAACACTTGTTTACAGCTGGGCTTTCTAGTCATGTTCTGTGAATACCCATCCGTGTTAATATTTATCATCAGTCTTAATTGGTTTGATGTCGCTACACAGCGCTCGCTCGCAGACGGTCGGCGGCGGGCCGCTCTACCCGCGGAGCGGAGCCGCGCAGAGCCGCGCCGGCCTTGGTGTTGTTTCAAAGTCTTTATTATCATGACAGCCAAGTCTTGTTCATTAAAGTTTCACATTCCATTTTCATTAGGATGAAACTGATTCTGTAAATGAACGGGGGTGCTGTGGAGGAGTGAGGCCCTGCGAGCGCTCACAGGGGAGGTTCAGACTCTGTATTAATTATCAGGAAGCTGAGGCTCGATCGAAGATGTTAATTGCACGACGGTCGGGTTATGTGGGGAATTGCCCATGCATTTCATGCAGGGATAATAAAAATGAATTTTTAAACAAAGGGATCTTAAAATAATATCTAATCTACAGAGAATACCCACATCAAAGGCATAACTCAAAGCTTTGAAATGTTATCTTTGTGGTCCGAAATGTTAAATATACGAGCGGAGCGCGCCGGCGAATGTTTCGCTGAGGCGATTCAAGTTTTGTCGAGGAGGAAAAACAAAACAAGAGTTAATTAACAGTTATTACAAGCCTTTTCAACTTTAATTTGACTTTCAAATATTAGCATTTATATATAAACTATGCTGCTGGCATCCTGCAAATGAGCTCGCGCATAGCTCGTCTAATTAGCCCCTCATTGTGGCCCTGTGTCAACTTAGAAAATCCACACACAATGACATGAATATTTCACAGGCATTAGGTACATTTCAGTGTGCTTGCCTCACTGTACACGGGTGACATTTTATATTTCATATACCTTCATATACTGTCCCCTGTTTTTTATGCCTTTATCCACAGTCATAACAGCATCATCTGAGGCAGTGTTTTAATAGCTTGCAGAGGGAGTTAGGACGATATTATGAAGATGATACAAGAATGCAAATGCTGTTCTCGCTCGGGCCCAGCTAACTTTAGGTGACGACACCATCATCTTACACTGCAATTAATATCGTTTTCTATTTAGGTTTTCTTATTGTAGTGAAAACGTGCAGTCGATATCAACTCCCTGTGTGAACTAGACTATTATTTGTTTGAACAAGTGTTCATTTAGAAACAACGTCAATGAAATCTATAGATACAAATTATAGATGTAATTACCCTACCCCGTAAGATAAGAAACAAGAATAGATTCATCTTTTTAAATGCATGTTGATGAGTCAAAACCTGTCCCCCCCCCCCAGCCCCCATACCCCTCTCGGCTTTTGTCCCCCACCCCTTTTTGCCTCTCCACCTCCCTCCCCTCCCCTGCCATCCCCACCCTGTCAACAGCGATTTCGCCTAATGCCGCTGATCAAACGCACCTGCCAAGCCCCACCAACATTGCAGAGCATGTTCGCTAATTACCCTCAAAGCCTCGCAGCCTTCTACTCTTAATGGGGGATTAACATTTCCTCAACAGAGGGGCAGGCTAGCACCACATTACAATGGTATTTATTCACTCATTTGGGGGTGGGGGGGATCTCCAGGGATAAGCAGCAGATCATAAATTATGTAAGACAAATAGAAACTTCCAATTTCCACTTGGCTAGGGTTACACTGCTCTGTGTACATGGCATATTGCCCTCGCCCCCCCCAACCCCCTCTTTATTATGGTAAACACGCGTGGTACAACATGGGTGTTTGTAGGCGGCATTGTCATAATCACTTCATTTAATGGCAGTGTATGATGTGAAGGCATGACATTATTAACATCAGTGAAGTGAACAACAAAGCGAAGCCCCTCATTACCATCCTCTTGTTTCAACGTAATTCGACAAAAGAGGCCTTTTAATCAGGGCACTTAAGGGAGAACTAAGATATTAAGTGCCTAACAAATTGCCAATTACTTTCATGTTTAAAACAGTGCTATTTTGAATGAATTACAAGGTAGGGTGTTGATGGTCGTCTGGTGTGGTGGATGCGCTCACTCGAGAGCTATTGAGAACATGCCTTGAAATGTACCTTTAGCATCGTTACGTTCTCTTTCAGTCGACTCGGGTAAACACTTCACTATGGGACACGACGCAAGATCTCTGTATCGTTTGCAGGAGACCCCTATTCAACTACGTCGGGTACAGGCCAGTGACGCTTGCAAGAGAGAGCCTCGTCTAACACCAGAAATTCATCCTTTCCATTCTTCACTGACTGTCCGAAGCGTAGCCTACTGCAGTTGTGTTCTTGTAGCTAGCTACAACCTAACTTTAACTTAAATACCAAGAATCGTATGATTCTCTACTGGAATTCTGAATCCTAACACTGCTGATTCTCTGTGCAGTATTGCCTATGCCGTCAGCATAGTAACAGCAGAATGCTTGTTACATTCCAAATCCATCACTATCTGCCCAAGTCATCTCTTTGACACTGCATATAAAGATGGCTCGGCTGACCACAAGTGAAGCATGACTTAGGCAATTATGCTATGAGGCTAACAAAATGTAACCCCCCCCCTCACGCTGAGCTTGTGAAGAGGATGAAATGGTGTACTTGGCTGCATGCCTTTGGGACGGGTGATAGGCCGGCCTATCTCCTACAAGTGTCATCAGCCTGCACCAGGTGTGATTATGAGGATCTTCAACAGAAGAGAGCAGAAGAGTGCATGACCCATAGTGAAGGGTCTCCTTCACCCCCTTCAGAGAACATGGGACACATTTTGTAACATTTACTTCTCTGCTTTTAGCCTCCTCCTTTCAAATGACTCCACGTCATATACAGTGGTGCCATGGGGACATTCTCAGCTCCGGCAGATCCTCTTCCTTCTGAAAAGACACCCCGTCCTTATCCATCGTCGACTCCATCTCCCTCTCGAAGACAACTGCATACAGTTATGTGTTACAGTATGATCTATCACAATCCTGACATGGTCACGCCAGTCTAAAGCCTTGCCTTGTGGGGGTGGCTGTGGTGCAGGAGGTAGAGCCGGCGTGCACACGGCCCCGATTTTTGTCGCACCGCCGAATTCGATTCCATTGTCTTGAATGAGACAGTGCACACGGTGTGCGATGCGATTTTGTCGCACACGACAACATTCGATTCTCCATTCACACCCACTCACTTCGGTGGTGTGAATTGAGAATCGAATGTTGTCGTGCGACAAAATCGCACGCCGTGTGCATTGGGGCTTAATGATCACAAGGTCGGCAGATTGGCGGTTCGAAACTCCGGCTGGCCACATGTCGAGCTGTCCATGGGCAAGACACTGAACCCCAAATTGCCCCCAATGTGCGGGCCGGCGCCTTGGATGGTAGCTTGCCGCCATTGGTGTATGAATGTGTGTGTGTGAATGAGAGGCCACTGTAAAGCGCTTTGGAATAAGGCGACTATATAAGTCAGTCCATTTGCCTTGGAGTTTTAAATTACTATTAAATTGTCTAAATACAATCAAATATGAGAGCCGCCTCTTCTGCAGAGACAACTGTTTTAGCTTGTGTTGTAAACTATGTTGGAACTATGTGTTCCAGCACATAGAGGATGTCGGCGCAGGGTGCATACAGTACCAGTCTAAAGTTTGGACACACTGCCTCATTCAATTGAAAGTTGGGGAAATGTTTTAAATAGTTTTTGGGAAAGTGTGTCCAAACTTTTTGACTGGTACTGGATAAAAAGGAGAGCAGCAGAAGGTGACACTTCCTGTCCTCCCACTTCATACACACACACCCGCACACACACACACACACACACACACACACACACACACACGCGCACACACACACACACACACACTTCATGTCCTCCCACTTCATACACATGCACACGCACACACACAGGGGGAGCTTGAGGTGTGTGTTCTGTGTGTACATTTTTTTAGCTTCATTTATTTATCATTAGGTGAGTCTAAGGTCTCAGTCCTGTATGTATGTGTGTGTGTGTGTGTGTGTGTGTGTGTGTGTCTGGCTGAGGTCCAACTGTTTAGAGACCTTCATCTGGAGCCAGTCAGTTTACATAAGCGTCCACAGTAATTCTAGTCAGGAGAAAAAGAAGCAACAATCACCAAGGGAGAAGAAGGGAAGGGGGAGAGAGGCTGTTCACTGCTCATCCATTTAAAAAAGAGAAACAAGTGTTTCCTCTAAAGCTAGCCTAGCCTTTCTGCATGGTTAGCTCCCTGACGCGCGCGCCGTGTTAGAAGAGAGCCCACTCTGTCAGCTCAGGGTGTTGAACACGGCGGCGGTGGTCGTCGCGGAAGTACCGGGCGCTCTCTTCAAAACAAACAGGCCTTACGTTCAGCTGAGCAAACACGGGGCCCGGTCGCCACATAGCACATGATGATCGGGGGGTTGAGGAGGGCGGTTGGTGGGGTGGGTGGGGGGAACCGGGGGGGGGTTAAACCCACTTTTAAGTCAATTTCACATTTCGTGCCTAGTGAGACGTAGGGATCCCCCCTTCCCTTCATCCCTCCCACGCCACAACGCACCTCAGATCTTAGAGCACACATGCACGCACACACACGCACGCACGCACACACACACACACACACACACACACACTTCCTGTCCTCCCACTTCATACGCATACACAGGCATACACACACACGCCGCACACACGCACACACAGGGGAGCTTGAGGTGTGTGTTCTGTGTGTAAGAAAATTGGACACACACCTACACACACACTATTGCTGCTATCATGCCAAACAAAACAAATCAAATATAAAATAATGCTAAATGCTCGGAAGCACAAAGCATGCTGTTAGTCAGTATGTAGTTACTGTGTTTGCTTCTGGTTCAAGAACGTTTTCCCACCGGGATTCCTTCAGATAGCTAACAGTGTTGTGTAACATAGGCTTATAGTTTCTTGTATGTTTCCTTGTCCTTAAATGGGTAATTTGGGATTTAAACAACAAACCCAAGCTTATATTTTGAGACAGTTGAACTTATGAGCTCATGAGGCATTTACAGTATAAATAAGCTCATATTCTTCAGGAATCAATGGCTATATGTGAATAATGTAAAAGTCTCAGAATGGATGTACAAATCGCAGATTGCCCCCGGAGTTTGATTTGTGTTGTTTGCTATCTCTAGTCTCCAAGTTGGCTCCTTTTCCTTTTCAAGTATTGACTTAGAGACCAAATAATTGAGAAATGGTTCACTGGAGAAAAACACACTGTATGCCCTATATGTTACACAACGCTTATTTAGCTCTTTGGGAAAAAGCGATGGGAAAAAATGTGAAAGGGTTTTCAACTTGAAATAGAAGCAAGTTTGTGGACTACATTTTTGACGCAACTATTCCACCTCCCTATAGGAAATAGGCTAGTTATTCCACAGAATGACGTTGGCTAAGTCTAGCAGGCCAGAGGTCAGAAGGAGTCCAATAAAAGTGTCGAGTTAACTTTGGAGAAGTGAGTTTTCTGTTGTGTGTGAGAGACAGCCAGACTGACACAGGTTGTTTACAAGTCTCAAAGGTTGGTTCCAGCGACACAGTAACAGTAAGGGTGTTCACAACATCACACAGGTAGCCTTTAGTTTAGACAGACATACATCCATTAACCGTTGCTCAGTCTAGTCTTTAGATCTCTCTGAAGTCCTAGTGTGTACTACTGGATTATATCTAAAAACTGATTTCAAATATGAACATTAGAAATGAGAGAAAATGGGGTCGTGTTGATGTCTGGTGTGTTACTGCTTAATGGATTCCACCTGTCAGTGCCTTGAGCAAATAAATGATTGGATTTAGAGGAATAAGCAGCAGAGACACTTGGTGTCTTTAACCTGCCAGGACCTTTAACCTGCCAGGACCACTCCTTTAACCTGCCAGGACCACTCCTTTAACCTGCCAGGACCTTTAACCTGCCAGGACCTCTCCTTTAACCTGCCAGGACCTCTCCTTTAACCTGCCAGGACCACTCCTTTAACCTGCCAGGACCTTTAACCTGCCAGGACCTTTAACCTGCCAGGACCACTCCTTTAACCTGCCAGGACCACTCCTTTAACCTGCCAGGACCTTTAACCTGCCAGGACCACTCCTTTAACCTTCCAGGACCACTCCTTTAACCTTCCAGGACCACTCCCTTAACCTGCCAGGACCACTCCCGTAACCTGCCAGGACCTTTAACCTGCCAGGACCACTCCTTTAACCTGCCAGGACCTGTCCTTCCAGCCTGTCTTCAGAAGCAAATGAAGAGCCTTACGTAATAAAGGCCATCATAACATAAGCTCTTTTTAAGTGAGGCAGCCTCCCCCCTCCACCAGCCAACCCCCTGATGGGCAAACACCTCTCCTCACCAGACTCACTTCCACCAATCGATACGCCTTCTGAAGGCAGCCATGGACAGCCATCCTCTCCTCTCCTCTCCTCTCCTCTATCCTCTCCTCCCCTCTCCTCTCCTCTCCTCTATCCCCTCCTCTCCTCCCCTCTCCTCTCCTCCTCTCTCCTCTCCTCTCCTCTCCTCTCCTCACCTCTCCTCTCCTCACCTCTCCTCTCCTCTCCTCTCCTCTCCTCTACTCTCCCCTCCTCTCCTCCTCTCTCCTCTCCTCTCCTCTCCTCTCCTCACCTCTCCTCTCCTCTCCTCTCCTCTCCTCACCTCTCCTCTCCTCTCCTCTCCTCTCCTCTGCTCTCCTCTCCTCTCCTCTCCTCTCCTCTCCTCCTCTCTCCTCTCCTCTCCTCTCCTCTCCTCTCCTCTCCTCCCATCCCCTCTCCTCGCCTCTCCTCTCCTCTCCTCCCCACTCTTCTCCTCCATCCTCTCCTCTCCTCTCCTCTCCTCTCCTCTCCTCTCCTCTCCTCTGCTCTCCTCTCTCCTCTCCTCCCCACTCTTCTCCTCCATCCCCTCCTCTCCTCTCCTCTCCTCGCCTCTCCTCTCCTCTCCTCTCCTTTCCTCTCCTCTCCTCTCCTCTCCTCTCCTCTCCTCTCCTCTCCTCTCCTCTCCTCTCCTCCCCACTCGTCTCCTCCATCCTCTCCTCTCCTCTCCTCTCCTCTCCTCCCCTCCCCTCGCCTCTCCTCGCCTCTCCTCTCCTCTCCTCTCCTCTGCTCTCCTCTCCTCCCCACTCTTCTCCTCCATCCTCTCCTCTCCTCCCCTCCCCTCTCCTCTCCTCCCCTCTCCTGTCCCCTCCCCTCCTTGTCGCCACAACCAAACATCAGATGTGTATTTACACTCGTCTAATTAAATGCTGTTTTTATTTACCTCGACATGGCTACCAAAAGAATCCCCGTTTTTTTACTGCCCAGTCAACGGACTTAACAATTGACATTTTCATGGCATTTTCATCCTCCTGTGATCGATCGGGTCTTTGAGACGGTTCCCCGTGGGTGGTGAACAGTGGGAGCACGTATCACATGGTATCAAACAGGCAGAAATAAAGATCCGATATCGAATCGTTGAGTTATAATGAGCTAATGAGTTGAGTGAAATCATTTGTTCCTCTTATCTAGCCTATTTGTGCACTGATCTCATCTTAATCGAGGTCTGTTAATTTCTTACAGTTTTCTGTTGCACCAAAAGCTTACTGTTCATACTGTATATATACAGTACTAATCAAGTTCGAATCAATTGAGCATCCCATTTCAATTAGTTATCCGATGCTTAATTAAATCAATTAAATCTCATTAACATTCAGTAAGCTACATACTGGAGGTTGGTGTTAATGTAAATCTACTGTGTATACACACATATATATTTGTGTTCTAATCTTGAAGGTAGAATTTCTTCTGCATGGTATGTAACAAGAGCTTTACCTGTCAATTACATTTAGAAAACAGTTCTTCATATTTGCTTCTAAACTGTGTTTTTTTTTCTCCACTAAACAGTTTTATGTAATTCAATTTTATTATTATAATTATTTTATTATAAAATTCACTGACATCGAGTGAGCTGAGGTAAATCAGTAAAAAACAAACAGTATATGTGACATTGTCTGACCATTTGGGCTGCAAGTCGGCAACCAATCAAAATGTTCAGACTTTTATTTTGAAACACGGAAATACATTTCAACATTGTTGAATATCACAACTCACTAGTCAAGCCAAAATACTGCAACAACGCAATGGATTGGGTGAGTAATCCCCACTGCTACCTAGTTAACTATAACACTACTTTACATTGTTAGCAGGCTCCCAAAACAAGCTGTGTTAGTTGACTAGTGATGTGTCATTGATTTTCAACAACGCTGAAATGTGTTTAAATTTCAGAAAAGTTCGGATGGCGACTTGCGGACCGATTGACCAGACCGTGTCACATATTTGTAGTTAAATGATAATTGAGACTTTTGTGCACTACAGTAGAATAATGTTATGTGCCATGATAGGCCAGAGGGTGGAGCCACAAACTCAGCAGTGAACATGAACAGTCTGCTGAAGTCCTCAAACCTCCCAAATAGCTGTCTGTGTATATGCCCTGTGTGTGTGTGTGTGTGTGTGTGCGCGCGCATGTGTGTGTGTGTATGTATTTGTGCGTAGGAGTGCATGTGCGTGTGTGTGTGTGTGTATATGTATGTGTGTGCGTGTGTGTGTGCGCATGCATGTGTGTGTGTGTATATGTATGTGTGTTTGTGTGTGTGTGGGTGTGTGTGTGTGTGCGTGCACATGTGTGTGTGCTTGTCTATGTTTGTGTGTGTGTGTTTACTCCAGACTGTAAAAACACTCATTTGAGAAACAGAGAACAGGACCCATTTTCAAGCCCCATCGCCTGGTTGTGGGGTATGGATGAATTATGGCTGGATTCAACTGTGCTGAAACTGAAACACATTCCACACACACACACTACTCTGCGAAACGCTAACCGCCCGAGCCAAAACAACAGCTAACATCGGAAACATTTACAATTAAGAAAGCTCAGTGAATACGTGGGCTGGCGAGTGTGTCTCACTCCTTTAGAGAGAGATAAAACATTTATCTGTGATACTGTTGAATGCCTCACAAACAGTGTTTATGCTTTAGATGTGCCTCGACAAACATAGAGGAAGGGAGTCAGTTTGAAAAGGAAACAAGGTCTTTTTAAATTATTTTTTTGCTATGTCAGAGGATAAACAGCATAAGCAAGGCCACATCTTCAATGCGGCTATTCAAACGGGATGAATAGAAACGGCATCAAAAAGAGGCCTACCGCCAGCTTAATGACGAACAATTTTTTACAGGAAACTTAAACGTTTTTAAGCCTACTTCAGATTTCCAAAGGAAGATTTCAGATGTCACAGACAGGGCATTTGGATTTGAACTGGATATCAAGAGATGCGTCATGACTTTCTTAACTGGGAACATCCTGTGTGACTCGTGTGTTCTTACATGTCACCTAAGATCCATAAAAGTCTTGGAGAAGCCAAAGGCTTTGTTGATCATTTCATTAAGCCTTTCATTAAGCCTTATTATGTTCTTAGACTTCCGTCATAAATCAAGGACTCCTCTGATGTCATTAATAACATTTCTGAAGTTAAAGATCTACCTGGAGATATCATTGTGGTTACCTTAGATGTAGAAAGCTTTTATACAAACATATCCCATGAATGAGGACAAGATGCTCTAGGCTTTTCTCCCAAGATCGCACTGACCTCCCTCTCAGTGAATTAATCTGTGAATTAGCCTCTCTAGTCCTTAAGATCAATCACTTCTCATTTATTGGGGATTTCTATTTACAATTAAAGGGCACATGTATGGGTTCTACTTTTGCTCCAGATTACGCCAATCTCCATAGCCTATGTTTTGTGGGGTTTTTATATACTTTTTGGACTACTTTTTGTAAAAAAATCGTCAAATGGTACAGATATTTGGATGATGTGTTTTGCCTTTTTTGGGGGGGCAAATGTAGGAACTGTTGGAATGTGACATTCCTTAATGGTGTTTACCCTGATTTAAAATTCTCTCGAGTATGACCTGTACCGAGAGTCTTTTCTTGATATGTAGATTGAGTTAAATAATGGGGGCCTCATTACCACACTGTACAAGAAAGAAACTGACCGTAACACTGTTCTTCTAGCTAGCAGTGCCCACCCTAGAGCTCTGAAATATGGCTTACCTAAAAGTAAATTTTATAGACTGAGACGCCTTTGCCATTCTGATGAAAAAACTTCATAGAGAAGCTCTGGAGATGAAACAACGCTTCCTAGAAAGGGGCTATTCTACTATTCTACTCAATGTGTAGATGGGGCTTATGATATTGCTCTAATCTAAACCTGGATCTGCCCTATTGAGAAAAAGTGTCAAAAAAGAAAAACACTATTCAGTGTCTTGTATCACCACTTACACTCCTCAGGCTCACATTGTTAAGAACACGATCCTGAAATATTGGCATAATCGTGACGTTACAATTATAAGGTTCTATCTCCATTTCTGTCGAAATTTAGTTTTTTTTACATAATCTGATCCATTATGTGTTTATTAATGCCTGTGTGGTGTTATTTTTAAAATGTTGACATTTTTGAGTTAGTAATTAATCAAATACAAAGGTTCCATCTCACAGAACATAATGGAATGTAAAAACTTTGATGCTCAATATCTCTGAACGACCCTAAACGGAGATAGA
>NC_137689.1:6152524-6170024 GCF_963989245.1 Nansenia antarctica | reverse complement strand
ACAGAGAGCAGCCGTGCCACTCTGCTGTCCACATCTCTCTCCCTCAGTTACAGAGAGCAGCCGTGCCACTCTGCTGTCCACACATCTCTCTCCCTCAGTTACAGAGAGCAGCCGTGCCACTCTGCTGTCCACATCTCTCTCCCTCAGTTACAGAGAGCAGCCGTGCCACTCTGCTGTCCACACATCTCTCTCCCTCAGTTACAGAGAGCAGCCGTGCCACTCTGCTGTCCACATGTCTCTCTCCCTCAGTTACAGAGAGCAGCCGTGCCACTCTGCTGTCCACACATCTCTCTCCCTCAGTTACAGAGAGCAGCCGTGCCACTCTGCTGTCCACATGTCTCTCTCCCTCAGTTACAGAGAGCAGCCGTGCCACTCTGCTGTCCACACATCTCTCTCCCTCAGTTACAGAGAGCAGCCGTGCCACTCTGCTGTCCACATCTCTCCCTCAGTTACAGAGAGCAGCCGTGCCACTCTGCTGTCCACATCTCTCCCTCAGTTACAGAGAGCAGCCGTGCCACTCTGCTGTCCACATCTCTCTCCCTCAGTTACAGAGAGCAGCCGTGCCACTCTGCTGTCCACATCTCTCCCTCAGTTACAGAGAGCAGCCGTGCCACTCTGCTGTCCACATCTCTCCCTCAGTTACAGAGAGCAGCCGTGCCACTCTGCTGTCCACATCTCTCCCTCAGTTACAGAGAGCAGCCGTGCCACTCTGCTGTCCACATCTCTCTCCCTCAGTTACAGAGAGCAGCCGTGCCACTCTGCTGTCCACATCTCTCCCTCAGTTACAGAGAGCAGCCGTGCCACTCTGCTGTCCACATCTCTCTCCCTCAGTTACAGAGAGCAGCCGTGCCACTCTGCTGTCCACATCTCTCTCCCTCAGTTACAGAGAGCAGCCGTGCCACTCTGCTGTCCACATGTCTCTCCCTCAGTTACAGAGAGCAGCCGTGCCACTCTGCTGTCCACATCTCTCTCCCTCAGTTACAGAGAGCAGCCGTGCCACTCTGCTGTCCACATCTCTCTCCCTCAGTTACAGAGAGCAGCCGTGCCACTCTGCTGTCCACATCTCTCTCCCTCAGTTACAGAGAGCAGCCGTGCCACTCTGCTGTCCACATCTCTCTCCCTCAGTTACAGAGAGCAGCCGTGCCACTCTGCTGTCCACATCTCTCCCTCAGTTACAGAGAGCAGCCGTGCCACTCTGCTGTCCACATCTCTCTCCCTCAGTTACAGAGAGCAGCCGTGCCACTCTGCTGTCCACATCTCTCCCTCAGTTACAGAGAGCAGCCGTGCCACTCTGCTGTCCACATCTCTCTCCCTCAGTTACAGAGAGCAGCCGTGCCACTCTGCTGTCCACATCTCTCTCCCTCAGTTACAGAGAGCAGCCGTGCCACTCTGCTGTCCACATCTCTCTCCCTCAGTTACAGAGAGCAGCCGTGCCACTCTGCTGTCCACATCTCTCTCCCTCAGTTACAGAGAGCAGCCGTGCCACTCTGCTGTCCACATCTCTCCCTCAGTTACAGAGAGCAGCCGTGCCACTCTGCTGTCCACATCTCTCCCTCAGTTACAGAGAGCAGCCGTGCCACTCTGCTGTCCACATCTCTCCCTCAGTTACAGAGAGCAGCCGTGCCACTCTGCTGTCCACATCTCTCCCTCAGTTACAGAGAGCAGCCGTGCCACTCTGCTGTCCACATCTCTCCCTCAGTTACAGAGAGCAGCCGTGCCACTCTGCTGTCCACATCTCTCTCCCTCAGTTACAGAGAGCAGCCGTGCCACTCTGCTGTCCACATCTCTCTCCCTCAGTTACAGAGAGCAGCCGTGCCACTCTGCTGTCCACATCTCTCCCTCAGTTACAGAGAGCAGCCGTGCCACTCTGCTGTCCACATCTCTCTCCCTCAGTTACAGAGAGCAGCCGTGCCACTCTGCTGTCCACATGTCTCTCCCTCAGTTACAGAGAGCAGCCGTGCCACTCTGCTGTCCACATCTCTCTCCCTCAGTTACAGAGAGCAGCCGTGCCACTCTGCTGTCCACATGTCTCTCCCTCAGTTACAGAGAGCAGCCGTGCCACTCTGCTGTCCACATCTCTCTCCCTCAGTTACAGAGAGCAGCCGTGCCACTCTGCTGTCCACACATCTCTCCCTCAGTTACAGAGAGCAGCCGTGCCACTCTGCTGTCCACATCTCTCTCCCTCAGTTACAGAGAGCAGCCGTGCCACTCTGCTGTCCACATCTCTCTCCCTCAGTTACAGAGAGCAGCCGTGCCACTCTGCTGTCCACATCTCTCTCCCTCAGTTACAGAGAGCAGCCGTGCCACTCTGCTGTCCACATCTCTCTCCCTCAGTTACAGAGAGCAGCCGTGCCACTCTGCTGTCCACATCTCTCTCCCTCAGTTACAGAGAGCAGCCGTGCCACTCTGCTGTCCACATCTCTCTCCCTCAGTTACAGAGAGCAGCCGTGCCACTCTGCTGTCCACATCTCTCTCCCTCAGTTACAGAGAGCAGCCGTGCCACTCTGCTGTCCACATGTCTCTCCCTCAGTTACAGAGAGCAGCCGGCAGAATAAAACAAGTGATGAGGTTTGAACTGTATACCACACAGCATCCACTTGTCTCTGTTGTATGCCTGAAGAAGGTCTACGAAAGACCGAAATCTCGCAATAAAACATAGATTTTTGCACAGTTTTGAGTGTCCGGCGGATGCAGCTTCTTTTCATTCCATTCGATACTCTTCAGCTCCAGCACCTCAGCTAAGTCTGACTACAGGTGGTATTTTCACTATTTCTATCCATCTCCCTCAGTTACAGAGAGAGAGCAGCCAGCCAGCCAGGAGGAGAATACTAGAACAAGCCTTTCCGTTAGCGTTCCGATCAGGCGCTATTTTCCTGATGTCTAACGAATCAAAGGGTTGTCCTCCATGACCTGAACACATGGGGGGGCTTTTAAGTCAATCACAGCAGCTGCGTCACCTCATTAATTCATCAGGGCTGTAGCAATTAATATATTAATCCACCGCATTCATAAAGCATTAGACTCCATACAGCAGCAGTCAAGGATTACGATGGTTGATAATGTTATTATTGGGGTAGCTATAGTTAGCTATAGCTGCTACTGTATGTAGCTTGGTGTGGTAAAAAATGTCGACCCTGGGACAGCGGCAACTTAATAATAATAATAATAATAATAATAATAATAATAATGATACATTAGAATTATATAGCACTTTTTTCTAGACACTCAAAGACGCTTTACAAACTGAAAAGATCGAGTAGTAATAATAAAAAGAAACAAAAAAAAGAATAAAATAAAGTATAGGGGCCTAATTAAGGTGCTGGGGACACATGGGAAGGGGAGGGGCTGGGAAGGTCATAGGTACCTTGCACATGGGAAGGTCATAACGTGGCTATATCAGGAGGTGCAGTCATCCTTACCTAGCCATCGCTGAAAAGATGATATCGTAAGAACACAACTTTGACTGGGCCTCTATACTGCGTAGGATGTGTGACATAGATGCTGACACTGCTAGAAAACAAATAGAAATAATGAGATAAAGAACAGAGATAAAGAACTACCTCACTGCACTAGCTACCTAACTGTACATAGCTCATAACTGTACATAGCTCATAACTGTATATACCTCTGAACTAAACTGATGTTTACAACACTACCTCTACACATACTGTATATTGCATATTCACCTATCACTACCATTCTAGTTCTATTTATGTTGTGCCCTTATATCACTATTTGCAATTTTGATTGGATACTAAACTGCATTTCGTTGTATAGTACTTGTACTCTGCGATGACAATAAAGTTTAATCTAATCTAATCTAATACAAGAGAATGATTAGCTTTGGCCAGTTGGTCAAGAGGTCTTTGGTCAGAAGGCCCAACAGTATCCACGTTTTACCTTCTCCTAACTTTGATACTCCCCAAAAAATTCCATCTCCCATATTTTCTAAACACAAATTTAAAAAAAATAATGAAAAAAAGAAATACAGAAACTGTTCCAAAATGACAATCTGTTTTCAAGAAGTATGTAATTAGGAGACCAACACATTCTGACATCAGTGAGCCGAGCTCGGCTGCTCCGAAATAGGAAATGGGAAGAATTAAACACTCTGACCACAGCATAATGTTTAAATAAATGGGAAGAATAAGTCAATTAAAAAGGAGCTATTTAAGGTCTTGAAGGATGGGATAAACACTGCGTTATAGGCAGAATTATAATCAGAATCACATTTTACACAGCCATAAATCTGAGCTGGGAACTCCAGAGGAAAGACACTGGGCTTGGGAATCATCTCAAATGCCAGTTGAAGAAGAATGAAACTTTCATGGTTTGTAAAATAAATGAATTATCCTCTGAATTACAGCCCTCATTATAGACGGATCCTGCCACCATGGTTCCTATTAAAAACACATGCGCTGCTCATCTCCTCCTTCTGCTCTCGTAGTACTATTCAATGTATATTCATAACTACCAGGTCCAGGGTTCTGCTTCTATAGATTAATTAAGTGTTCAGGGATATTGGAGTTACTATATCACAAATGCATCGGGCCCAGATTGACTTTGATCATTTAGGGTGGAGTCATTGAATAATCCACTATGTCTAATTACCCTAACATGGACAATCTCCTTGTTGAAAATGGCTTCATCAATACACACACATATCTCTAGGAGGCCCTATAATGTGAACAAGTATGTCAAAGAATGAAATAATTACACATTTTCCAATACACGTAGATTCAATGCAATAAATAAATGTCATATTCTTAGGTGCAGTGTACATGTTGCAGTATGTCAATTGAGATTTTATTCAACCTTATCCAAAATAATACCCCGTTTCAGAAAAGAGCGCTTGTGACTGCTCAAACCCAAAAAAACTGACAGTTTTTATTTTAATTTGTTTTACATTTTTATTTGTATTATTTCGTCATGTAGAGCAGTATGACTGAGCCTTCACTGAGAGAGGAGCTGATGTTCACTGGAAGCTTAAGTACAGCGCGCTCTAGTCTCTGCCACGCCACGCCACGCCACGGCCGCCCTCCGCCGACATAAAGGAAGACGAACCCAAATGAGCAGAGACGAGCACCAGAAAGTTCACATTCATATTCAATATTCAAATTCATATGTGTGTGTGTGTGTGTGTGTGTGTGTGTGTGAGAGTGTGTGTGTGTGTGTCAGTATGTGTGAGAGGGGAAAGTGTGTGTGAGCATGAGCGTGAGTGCTCAGCGATCGCAGGGCTCTGGCTGATGCTGCTTGAAGTACTGTAGATTTCCCGGCTTTGACATTTTCCCATTGTGCAGCGGTGGTGCAGCAGGCAATAATTAAATATCAGGTGCATAAGCTGCTCTTTAATTTGACATGTGTGCTCGAGGCAATAAACACACGTGGTGCAGTGGGGGTAGTGTAATTGCAGAGGAATAAAATATCATATCAAGAGTGAGTGGATCATTGTATCAGGTAGCCGGTGACAGCTCGTTTGATCATTACGCCGGGGCTAAAAAGGTTGGCTAATTAGTTGCCATTAAAACTCACCCTCTAATCAGGGGTTGCTCTTGCATAAAAAATGTCCCCTATCTCCAGATGAGTGAACAATGCCCTTAACCCTTTCATGCTCAACCCACCACACCGGCTCCTGCAGCTATTTGCGATAGGAACGAGGTAAAGGATGTGGCAGGGCAGGGGGGGGGGGGGGGTTCTCTGGTGTTCTGTGTTCTCATTACAAGTACTGTATGAGCTACTGTAGCTGTTAACCCTTTAGCTGCCGTGCTTACTGGAGAAGGACACTTGGGGGGGGCTGTTGAGTTGAATAATATCTCTGTTATAGGGGCTAGGAAGGGGTTTTATATTATTTAAAAAAAATGTTTGAAAGAAATGTTTGGAAGATACTGTAGCTAGCTAGCAAGCCAGAATTCGTGCCTGTTATTATTCTGCATGTGTTAGCTGTGGCTAATTTGCATATCAGCTTGCCGCAAAGTTTTATGGGATCGATTTTATGCGAGTTGTTGGTCAACCCGTGACTGAGATGTTCATGTTCTGAGCAGGGGTCACTCATGTTCAAGGTTTACCTCTACCATTTACCTGTACCATTGAATGCAAGACTGAGGTCAAAGGTCAATAAAACTATTACAGTTACTATTACACTGGGTGAGCGAGGTCAATCTTTGGGTCTGCACTACAATACGCATTCTTATATATATAACACATATAACACATAGCACATATATTTATGTAAGAATGTGTATTGTAACACAGACCCAAGGATTGACCTCACTCACCCAGTGTCATAATGCAAGCGTCATAATGTGACCGTTGAACTCTTGCATTCAATGGTACACTTTACTTACCACCTTGAATCTGAACGTTTTATATGACCTTTGAACTCAGTCTTGCATTCAATGTATTTATATATATATATATATATATATATATTATATAACAATAGATGGTTTTCAATGGTTTTGGTTTTCAATAGACGGTTTTGAAAGATGTCCTATGAAAGAGAACAGTGTTGTAGTACAAGAGCCTGAACAGAAAGGAAGAGAGAGAGAGAGAGAGAGAGCGCTCCCCTGTGAGAAGGTCCCTCTTGCCTCTTGTCTGACTGTGGACCCAGTGGGTCCCTCTCAATGCCACTTCCAAGGCCGGGCAGGAAAGTGCTCCGATGAGAGCTGCATAGCAATATTAGCTGACAGCCTGGTATAAATAATAAGGCACATAATGCCGTGTACGAGCGCCCGGGGTCTCCACAAGGGCCTTTCAACAGGTGCAGCTCCTCCCTTCTGCACTTCCATTTTGTTAAACAAAGAGCCGGTCTTCACAGGCGACTTATGTCTGAAAGCTTTGGGCTGCCTGATCATTCTTTTATGCGCCACTTCTCCAGAATGCACAATATTCACGGGACCTCATGATAATAGGCTCGTCGGGACACGGAGAGAAGAGAGAGAAGAGAAGAGAGGGAAGAGAGGAGGGCTTGTCGGAGTGGATACATCCTGCGTGGGCCACAGGGGAGGAGAGAAGGGGAGAGAAAGGGACCGCGGCGCACGACACTCACACAGTCACAGGAAGGAAGACCAGGGGACTGCTGGTAGCATGCCTGATACCCCCCCCCCCCCCAACCCCCCACCACTGTACCTCCCCTCCCCTGCCCTCCCCTGCCCTCCCATCATGAAGGCTAATGGCTGCCATGTTTGAGAAGGGAGGGGGGGTTGGGCTGGGGGACGGGTGTCATATGAAATCCATTAGAGGACACACAACAAGCGGTGGGACATGGGCAGGCGATTGTTAAGGGCTGTGAGGGGAAGCGATGTGGAAGCAGAAAGCAAAAAAAAGGAGCTCTTTTTCTGTTTTCCCTCTCTTTTTTACTCTCCACTCCGAGGGCTTGCTTAACGGCGAGCCTGAAGTAGAGTGGAAAATTGATAGAGATGTCTTGCATTGTGATTGTCCAGTACTTCTGGTGCTGTGTGCCACTTGTGTTTCGTCCTAGTGCTTCTACTAGGCTTCTATTGGCATGAAGTGGAAAGGAAGGAAGGAAGGAAGGAAGGAAAATGACTCAAATTCTCTGGAGTAATATGAAACATCTTAGATAAGAGTCCCTGTTTTACAAAGACACGAGCGACGGAGTGTTATGTTAGTTGTGGACTTCTCTTCACTTGTAAACATTCTCATAGCCTGGTCTCCCTATAGGCACGGTCCTATTTTTAGTCTCAAAAGTCAAATTGTGTGACATTTTCCATGATGTTTTTCGCAATGTTTTCTAGATGTTAGGGCAGGCTCCATCCCTGTCTGTTAATCTCCAATATAGCCCATAACTAAACCCATACGCCTCACCACACACACACCACACACCTAAGCCAGACAGGCTCGTCGCTTCCTCCTTTTTAAAACCTATTGCCTCTTGTCTCTACTGTATTCACATCTCAGGGCATCTTACGGAGAGTTGTACTCTAGTATAGGAGCATTACCAGAAGCACTTAGAACTGCCTTGCCCCAATGACTCCATTTCACTGGCTCTCAAAACGGTTTCTGTAGGCTTCTTAATTAGATTAATTCAGAGACACTAATTTACGGAGGGAAAAGCCATTGGGAGGCTGAGAGCCCATCCATATGTGACTCATTTCCTGCTTTCTTCATTGTGTGTTATGGCTTTGTGTGTGTGGGAGGGAGAGGCTCCCACTCCACACACAACTTCCATCTCTCTGACAAATCAGCCAAAAACAGCAACGCACACACAATTTCCATCCACTACTTCTCTCTCTCTCTCTCTCTCAGCCCATTTCAGAAAATCACAGGATTGTATAAATTAAGACTGTTGAAAAATGTCATTAATAATGAAACATGCTTGCTATTTCTCAATCCTGTTTTTCTCCTTATAAATAAATGATCGTTTGTTTCTCTGCATCGTTACACAAAGGCCTAAGACGCTCCTCTCCAACACTCTAATTATTTTTTAAATAAATGCAACATCAATAGATTGAGCATGTCTTTTCCGCTTGTATCTCTCTCTCCCGCTCGTTGATGCAGTATGCAAACAGACGGGAGGGAGAGAGAGAGATGGAGCGTTCCTATAGGAGGCTGGTATTGCCAGCGGAGGTGACCGATGACCTGGGAGGGATCTCAGGGTGAGAAGATAAGCAGAATTACAGCAAAAACAATAATTAATGAACTCCTTGGCAACTTTCTAAGTATCTCACAACAGCAAAAGAAAGTAGACTCTGTGGAACATCACTCTCCTCACTATCTCATGTTTAAACGGATGTTTGACTTTTCGATTCAGTGAAAGAGTGGAAGAAAAAGAGAAACATAAGGGGGGGGGGGGGTTGAAATATACTGTAGGCGTTTGTTTTCAGACCTGTGAAGTCTACAGTACAAACACTCCTCCTATCTAACCACCGAGCTGTCAAAGAGCAGGGCTCTGGCTTGCAAACACACACAGGCAGCCTGTGACATTCTCCTGGCTGTGCTGTTATTAGAGGCTTGTCTCTCTCTGCAGCTCCGCAGCTCCGCAGGCCCGGAGCACGCCACCTCTCTGCAGTGATAATAGAAGGTGGGACACAGTGACAGAGATCATTAACCAACCAAAGCCCACATTCTATACTACATTCTACATTCTACACTACATTCTACATTCTACACTACATTCTACATTCTACGCCCACATTCTACGCCCACATTCTACGCATTCTACACATTCTACACTACAAAAGTCATATTCCTGGACATGATCATTTTCACCCAAATGTCAAAATACATATGTGACACGGTCACATTTGTTTTTGGGCAAGTGTGAGTTACATGCGTTGTTTACTAAGCTGTGTGTATGTTTACTAGGCTAGCCACACAGGTGTTAGCTTGTTTTGTTATATACTGTACATAGTAGTATTTCATTAAAATTGTGTGTTAGTAACAGTGGGCAGTCGTTTTAAATGTATTGTCTTAAACTAAACTCTAAACTAAATCTCTAAACTAAACTGATGTTTACAACACTACCTCTACACATACTGTATATTGCATAGTTACCTATCACTACCATTCTTGTTTCATTTATATCATGTTCTTATATCACTATTTGCTATTTTGGTTGAATGCTAAACTGCATTTTGTTGTATAGTACTTGTACTCTGCGATGACAATAAAGTTGAATCTAATCACACCAAAGTGACTATAGATGCTTCATGGACTATAATGATAAATGCATACACACGGGCACAACATTATTATCTTTTACTTATTGTATTGCTCAATTGTATGTTGCCTCATTTATTCCATTGCCATTTAGTTTTCTCTTGCTGCTGCAATGTTGACTGACATGAAGCCGTAAGAAGTTTACTCGCTCTGGTATAATGGGATGTAACTTTTGGCACACGGCAATAAAAAAATCATGAATCTTGAATAATTATTATTATTTAGCTATTTAAACTTGTCAGCCCTGCAAGTCTGTTTCCTGAGGGTTAGCTGACAGATGACAGATAGATAATGACAGGTAGTGTAATGGGGGAGTGGTTGGGGGTGGAGTTAACCAGCTCTTGTTCCTGCCCATTACCTGCCTGTGAAAACTTTGAGGCTCAGGTTGAAACTTTGGATCAGGCTGTCATTACAAACTGAGCAAATGGAGAGGAACAAAACTGGAACAAAACTGCTCAGGATTGTGACCCTGAGGCCTGGGGATACTTACAAAAATCTACAATTTTGTGTAATTGATTCCTATGCAAATCAGAGACCCTATAAAAAACAATGATATTAATTCCAAAATGACATGAACTATTATCCTTGCATTAAGATGGACTCAATTCAACTTAGTGAGTGAATTGTTGATGACATTTTTGCATTTTAGCTCATTGTAAGTGTCATAGCAAAGGGTCTGAATAGTTCTGTATTTCAATTTTGATAAATGTACTTACATTTCAATTTATTTTTATTTTTTTAGCTTTGTCATTCTGGGGTATTGTGTGCGGATTGATGGCAAATTATTTTAATTTGTCTATAACACAACAAACGTCTTCCGAATGCACTCTATACACAAACAGCAAGCCATATAACATTGTACACAATACATGACACTGCTCAACACTAATCATTGTATTTCTGGATAATTGAAAAACCCCACAATGATAAAACATTCATAACACTGAATCAATTATTCATGAGCGCTTGTATAAATGTACACATATACATACATGTATATCTGCTATGCTTGATTACTGTATGCTAATTACTAAATGTGCTAATCTGCCATTATAGTTAGGGAGTCCTTACCAGGCATTGTATTGTGGGAATATTATAGTAAGAAAAATAGAATGTGAAATCTGTGTATGTGTGTGTGTTTGTTCACAGGATGTGCATGTACGCATGTACGTATGTGAGTGTACATGTGTGTGAGCCTGTACGCACGTGTAAATGCACACGTCAATGAGCGTGCGTGCGTGTGCGCGTGCATGTGTGCGTGCGTGGAAAGAGCATTGTCTGAAGCTGGTGTGTTCCTTTGAAGGGCTGTGGCTGAGCCGCCTGTGATAATTAGAGAGCAGTGACCTTCTCATCAGAGCCAGAAGGCTGTTGATTATTCCCCTTCCTCTCCTCATGGACGCCTGTCACACACACACAATCTGGGAATATCAAAGCAGTTCTTTCAGATATTTATTATAGCCAAAATTACAAAAAAACACATAGTAGCCTAAAACCTTTGAATTACTCCCGTCTAATGTATGCGGAGCCCAAATGAATGGCTTTGCTTGCCCCCCCATGGCCCTCCCTAGCTCCCCTAATTTTTCATTACACATTTCCGGGGGGCTTCAAAGCAGCATCTTGCAGCCTGTCCCCCCTTTTTTCTCGCCTGTGTGACAAAGACCTGTCAAAAACTGTCCCTGTGTTCGCTCCTGTTTTCTCTCTGCTCCTCTTACATCTAAATAACCCACATAACCGTGGCACCGAGCTCATCTGGCGACTCCGAGAAGGGGAGAGAGGAAAAAGAGAACAGCGACATAACAGAAGGTATCTAATAGGTCTCTAATTAATCTTGCTCATTGATTTTTGTTTTAGTGTGTGATAGATAGTGTACTCTATGAAAATATATCAATCTCTTAGAAGGAGCTCTCGTTAAAATCATTAGCGGCTTGATGTTAGCCTGACAGCATCTCACTCTGTTCAGCTTCTGAGAGAGTGCATTCACCAGGTTTTCTCTTTGAATGTTACGAGAATGGCTCTGTGCTCTGTGGGTGAAGGCCGGAAGGGGGACGGGCGATTCTGTTTCAGCTAAATGACAACGAAGTACAATGGCTCTCTGTTTTAACCAGCCTTGGACCCCGGCCATAACTGACGCAGACGAGAAAATCCTCAACACAAGGAAGCCTTTGCTGAGAGCTTTTTGACACATCGGTCCGAATCCCTGCTGCTTTGTGAGAGGAGATGGTGGCGGATGCCTGAATAGGGAGCTAGGAGTGATTAGAGAGACGGGGTTTGTTTAGACGACAGTTGACGCGAGGACACTTCCTATTCCATCACTACTCTTAGCGCAGCCTCAGGGGTCAAATAAACCCCTAGTCTTTAGAATGGGAACACGAAGATCACTAGTTCACTAATTAGCCTGCCCTCCTACACAGAAAAACAGCAAAATAGCTTTATACTAGCTTATCCTGATGTGATTTTGAAAATGTAAGGATACTGGGTGGTAGAACGCACATATCTAGGACAAGTCATGAAAGGAGGGTTCTGAAATTTGAACGAGTGCAAAGGTATAACGTACTTTTTACTCACTTGGTCAAACGACCCCACCCATGGCTGTTCTGGTGTCAACTGACCCCACCCACGGCTGTCCTAGTGTTAAGGGAACCGTGCACACATTAGCAAGAGTACCAGCTTCAACTGAAAGGTTCCCATTCTTCCCCCTTCTATTGAAAAAGGCATTACCCAACAATTATTTTGCAGAATAGCTTTTCCGTAGCTTACCTATCGTGTTTGTGTCAGGACCCTATCAAAAGGACACGAGTATTAGGTGGCCCTTTGATGGTATACCCATACAGAACCAGAATTAAGGACCTCTTCTGTGCTCCTCTTAGTGCAGCGGTGCATGTACACTGTTTGGATGAAAGCAATGCCCAAAGCTAGCCTGCGATCGTGTGGAGCAAATATGCGACACGTCCCTAACGCTTTGGCCCGCATGTCGGCAACCGATCGAAATGTTTCAAGACTTTTCTTTTGAAACACGGAAGTACGTTTCAACGTTGTTGAGAATCACAACACACACACTCACTAGTCAAGCCATAATACTGCAATGCAATGGATTGGGTGAGTTATCCACACTGCTACCTAGTTAACTATAACACTACTTTCCAGGTTCACGAAACAAGCTGTGTTCGTTGACTAGCGATGTATCGTTGATTTTTAACAACGCAGAGATGTGTTCACATTTTTCTAAAGAAAAGTCAATTCAATAAATAAAAAACAACAACTATGTTTTATTTAGAGTTGTCAGAAGCTGAAAAAGACAGGAAATTCAATTGAGCACTATAACTCTATGTACTGACAGAGTTTCCCAGCACACTCAGTTTTGACTCTAGCGTTGTTGGGCTACTGTACTTCAAACAACATAGGCTGTAGTGGTGGTCTAGTGGATAGTGAGTTGGACTTGTGATCGGAAGGTTGCGAGTTCAAATCCCGCCTGAAACCACACCACTACTAGTGTGCCCTTGAGTAAGGCACTTAGCCCTCAGTTACTCCAGGGGGAATGTCCCTGTAATTCGTAATTGTAAATCGCTTTGGATTAAAAGCGTCTGCTAAATGGCAAAATTATTATTTATTATTATGCTCTCAGCACTGGACATGGTGTTTACTTCTCTCAAACAGCCCGATACTTCCTGTTCAGAGAGGTAACAGACGTTACAGTGGACTGTCTTCAGAAGAATAGCCTATCTGGGTTTGCGTTTTGGTTTACTTTCAACATGTTGATGCACTGCTTTATGTTACTACCACATTTACTAGGTGGGTCTCCCACCCACCATTGGAAACTATTTTCTTTTCATGTCCCGCAAAACTATTGCAGTAAAAATTGCTACATTTTCACACAATCTGTTTTAATGAAAAGGGCTCAACAGATCTTTCTGAAAATTGGCCCACATTACGTTTGTCACCACTCAAGTGAGATGTGCCAAGCCGCGCTTTGAGAAATGTTCAATAATGGCAGAGAAATTATGAGAGGAAAAACAGCCCTTTTCAATGCAATGTCCAAGCGACTCCTCCAAGCAATAAAAAACGAAACTTGCGTCTCATAATAAGGTCCTGTGTTCTTCATGCCCAGACTAGAGAGAATGGGAGCATATTTTTGTGTGTTTTCAGTGTTGTTACCTTTCTTTGTGTTGTATCCTGCCCCTGGCAAACAGGTTTGGAATGTGCGTACACTGTTCTAGAACTGGATGCAGCAGGCTGATGACATCAGAGGTACAGAGGAGGAGTGGTGATTGATTGATGACTAATAATAGCATCAGAACTAGATAATGATAATAATAATGATAATAATCATCATCATAATAACAACAATATTAACCATAATAATAATAATCATAATCATAATAATAAACACCCTAACATAGGTAGATCCCGGCCTCACCTGTACAAACCTCACCTGTACAAACGTAAGCCCAGCCACCACCAATCCTGCCATTTCATGTTCTGTCGTGAAGCCACCAATTACAGACAAAACCTTTCCTTACCTTTTTCCAAAAACAATTAAGACAATAACCCAGCGTTTTCAAATCTGCCATTCTCTCTAATTCGCGCTAATATAGACAGATGACTGGGAAAAACCCCTACTCAATCATTACTACTACAAGGAATGCGACCAAAATCCAACTTAATACAGGGTTTCCCTTAGTTACAGATGATGATTGGAAATGACATGAGGTCAAAATGCTCAGTCACTCATTGACTCTAATCAGGGCGCGACTGATTTTCACAGACGCGGGAAGAAAAGGGGGATTTCTGTATGACTGTGGTCACCCCGTCAGTAGGCTGTTAGGGGAGCGTGTCATCCTCCCCAGGCCGAGGAGAGAGAGACAGGCCCTAGTGTGACTGGCACATGCCAGGGCCATATGTGACACAGTCTGATCATTTAATAATAATAATAATAATTTATTAAATGTATATAGCGCTTTTCCGAGGCTCAAAGACGCTGACAATATAGGATACACATGGGGAAACACAAAAACAACAAGTAACAACAACAAGTAACATGGAACACAGAGTCAGCGAACGGGGAGGGGGGTGGTGGTGTAGAGTCCGGTGTTGATGTCGCTGGGAGCCTCGATGGATGTGGCGGCGGCAGCGGAGAATGCCTGCCTTGGCCTTTTGGTCCTCATGTCTGGATCTGATGTAATGATCTGACTTTTCTTTCGAAAAATGTGAATACATTTCCACGTTGTTGAAAATCAATGACAGACACAATCAATGACAGACACATCGTGAACTAACACAGCTTGTTTCGTGAGCCTGCTAACAATGTAAAGTAGTGTTCTAGTTAACTAGGTAGCAGTGGTGGGGATTACTCACCCAATCAATCGCGTTGCAGTATTTTGGCTTGACTAGTGTTTGTGTCGTGATTCTCACACAATGTTGAAACGTACTGTAGTTCCGTGTTTCAAAAGGAAAGTCAGAACATTTTGTTTGATTGGTTGCCGACTTGCGGACCAAATGATCACACCGTGTCACATATGGGGTTGTGAGGTGACTGAGTACCACCGGGCCTCAACCATTTAGCTTTTGTCTCTCTGTCTCTGAGCAGCTCAGCTCTGACTCTGCTGCTGCTATGCACCTGTATGTGGCCCCTGACTATATGAAGTGCTGCATGAATTAATCACATGCAGTCTTCTGCACTTTGATGCAATTTATAATGCACATTAATGAGGCCTGACAGCTGTAACTAAAAGGCAGAATGATCACTTACAATTCAAATAAAAAATCACAGCGCAATAACAAAAGTCATTTGCATGGCTCCCCTCAAAGCCCCCCCCCCCCCCCCCCTTTCTCTCTATTTTCATCTTCCCTTAGCTTTGATTCCTGCTGTTCCTATTGAAGGCGAGCGCATCTGAAAAGACTAAATCATCCGCAAATTGGAGCAACACACTCGTGGTCTGTCTCTACTCCGGAGCATTGTGATGCATGAGCTCTAATTGTACATTGTAAGGTATGGCGTCGGATAATAGAAAGACGCTTTTCTCACACACCTAATTTCAGGTCTGAATGACTTATCAGTTTCCTTTGTCGAGTCTGAGCTTGTTGGTGTTCATAGTTTACACACGCACACACATGCATACATTTGTGCACATGCTCACACACACGCACGCACGCACGCACGCATGCACGCACACATGCATGCATTTGTGCACATGCTCACACACACACACACACACACACAAATACAATTATATGACACATTGCATGCCTATACATTTTTGAATGGAGGATTTTCTTTGCAACATTATTTTCCATACAGAAATGACTGTAGAGATAAATCTACAACCAAAATCGTACACACATGCAGAGAAAAACACCACAACATCACATGAAAAAACATTCCGCTGACCTTCAGTTGTGCTAATTACATTTTGGGCGTTGGTATGGCGATGGTAAATATAACTGATTTCATTCTTCATTATGGCCTGTAATGACATTTCTCAGCTGTCAGGAGCTCTGCGGGAGGACGGGGAGGGAGGGGGGGGGGGTGGGGGGGGTGTTGGCGTGTGAGGGTTGGGATGAATTAACCATCATCCACAGGGCCCAACCCACGGAGAGGGGTGGAGGAGGGGGGGGGGGGGAGTAGAGCTAGAGAGACTAGAGAGCTTAAACACTAAACACTGAGTGTTTATGGCAGAAACACAAAACACAACAAAAGCCGTTAAATATGGATACAATATGCTCTGCGTCACTCCGCCGAGCGCTGCAGAGGGAGGTTGGTGACCTTCCCTGGCGTCAGAACAAACCCATATTTCTCCCCCCCGCCCAATAAAAAAAGGCTTTAACGGGATCCTAAAGATTTAATTAAGATGTCAGCCAGCGTGGGTCACTTCCAGTGCAGGGTCTGTTGCGGGGAAGATATACTGTACCACTACAAAGGGATCCCAGCTGGGACAGTGGGGACAGGCCCCGCAAGAGGAAGAGAGCGCCTCAGGACCCCTCAAGTGATGATTTACAACGCGCTGCTCCACTGTAAAACACTGGCAGTTTAAACACATTTTGTGCCGCCAGCTGTAAGCAGAGCCCGGTGTAAGTGCTGCCCTGCGAGTGGAGGTGTAGAGGTGGGTAGAGGAGGTCTTCATCATGGTGGTGACAGCTAGCCTATCGTCGTTAGGAACAGGACAGCTCCAATCCAAACAATGGCCCCTTTTAAAATACTCTGTTTGACAAATGGAGTCCGACCTGAACCTTGGGGTGTCCTGTCCTGTACTAGACAACAATGTGTGTGGAAAGTGTTAGGACACGTACAGACAAGTACCGCAGACATCCCCTAGTTTGTTTCTGCGAGGATCTATTTGACTCCCTATTTCCCTCCTTCTATTATTGTGTTACAAATCATTTAGATCTGCATTATCACTAGAACAGCCATGAGTGGGGTCATTTGACCCTATGAGTATTTTTTTTTTTATATCGTTGCACTCGATAACATTTCAGGACCCTCCTTTCATGACTTTTCCTAGATATATGCGTTCTACCACCCAGTATCCTTACATTTTCAAAATCACGTCAGGATAAGCTAGTATGAAGCTATTTTGGCATTTTTCTGTGTAGAAAGCAGGCTAATTTACAAGACGGCCAACTAGTGGTCGTTGTGTGTAAATAGCAGCTTTCCATTGTAAAGACTATGGTCATTTGACCCTTATAGTAGGTGAAAAAGGCACGGCTGTTCTAGTGTTGAACTGTAAATGGAAGTGTGTACAACTCTCTCTCTCTCTCCAAACTTGAAACCTGAAACAAACTTCCTCCTTCCTGTCTCTCTCTCTGCTCCCTGTGTCTCTCTGGCGGT
>NC_137689.1:6130024-6147524 GCF_963989245.1 Nansenia antarctica | reverse complement strand
CACACACATGCACGCACATATGCAGGCACACATACCTACATACATGCACACACACACCTACATGCACGCACACACACACACACACACATGCAGGCACGCACATACCTACATACATGCACACACACACACCTACATGCACGCGCACACACACACACACATGCACGCACACATGCAGGCACGCACGCATGCAGGCACGCACATACCTACATACATGCACACACACACCTACATGCACGCACACACACACATGCACGCATGCATGCACGCACACATTACAGCTCTATATATGCACCACGCATGCACACACACACACACATTACAGCTCCATATACACAGACACAGGAATAATCATACACACCCTTTTGATTGACCAAATTAATACACACACACACACACACACACACATTAATACACATACCAAAACACACACAGATACTGTTAGCTGTATGACAACACTAACTGCCACCTTAGCTAATCCTATAGTTAGTCTGCTGCCTTCAGTGTGTAACTGTGGACAGCAGATGCTTGTTTCAAGGTAAATCTTCTGCATCTATAGTATAATATACTATATAGGCATATGTTATATGGACATGAATTATAAGGTCAGGGCAATATTCTATGGCAAATCAGCCCTCATGCTGCAGTTCGACAGCCTCCATGCATAAATATTGTTTGATATGATCAAAATTAAAGTGGTAGTGTCTATATTGGCACATTCATTTTTTGGACTTTTTTCTTTAATTAATAATGAATTAAAAAGTCTAAAAATGTATGTACCAATATAATAATTATAATTCAATATCAATAATCTAATAATTATATAAAGCCATTGATTCTTGAAGAACATAACTTTTAATTGCCTCTTGAGCTTCAAACTCAACAGTTTTAACCCATCAGAACCCAGAACATCAGCTTGTTTTACGCCATTATTCGATCAATTTCACAGTGCAATCACTGTGTAACTTCAAAACATTGTAAACATAAACATAAAACTATATATGTAATGTCATGGATGGTTAATCCTTGCATCCACATACAGTATGTGTATGAAACTGAGAGGGGTTACATTTCAGGGGTTACATTACCACATCAGACGGGCCAACACCCTCCCAACATTTAAACATGCCCTCAAAACCCACCTCTTCAAGCTCGCCTTCACCAGTTAACCCTCTCCCCCTCCCCTTCCCATGTGTCCCCAGCACTACCTCAATTAGGCCCCCTACTGT
This sequence comes from Nansenia antarctica, assembly GCF_963989245.1. NCBI lineage: Eukaryota > Metazoa > Chordata > Actinopteri > Argentiniformes > Microstomatidae > Nansenia > Nansenia antarctica. Next base: position 6,146,298 of record NC_137689.1, on the reverse strand, counting down.
ATACTTTCTTCTATTTACCTTTTTGTTTCTTTTTATTATTACTACTCAATCTTTTCAGTTTGTAAAGCGTCTTTGAGTGTCTAGAAAAGCGCTATATAAGTCTAATGTATTATTATTATTATTATTATAAATTAGTATTATTATTTTTCCAGCGCCATCCCTCAGCTGTTTACCTCGGGAGAACCGCTTTGTTCTTATTTGAATTACAGACTGCCTCTTTAATGGATTCAAACATTCAATTAAATCCATGAATATATCAGTAGCAGAGAGCACGCTGAACAAAGCAGGGGTCAATGACGGAAACCAAAACCATAGGAGAAGTGTCCCTCACCCAGCATCACCCAGTACCACCCAGGATGACGACAATGCAGTCAGCGCACATCTCCATGTCTAACACACACTGTATGGAGCGTGTCAGGGAGAATCAATGTGTCATGTGAACGCCCCTGGAATGCAGCCGCCAGTATCAATGAGTTAATAGGGAAAACTCAGTCAATGAGCGAAACTGGAATTACATCAATTCTAGTCGGACGGCTTCAAACACGTTGAACACTGAGCAGCACACACACACACACACACTCACGCACGTACATACATACATACATACATACATACATACATACACACACACACACACACACACACACACACACACACACACACACAGGCCCTCAGGCCATCATTTGCAGAGGCCTTTACCTGGCGCTGGTTCAGACTGGACTGAAGACAGTACTGTATATGTATGATATCTTTGTATGTAGGTCACATTATGGGCTCTGTCACTAGGCCTTTTAGGCTGTCACCTCCAGTATAATTTGTAGTAATATCCTCTTCAGAAAACATCTCCTGCCCACCCAGACCCCAGACCCCGTACACACACAGAGAGAGATATAAAATGTGTTTGCCATTTCCTTTTGGGTCCTGGAAGGGAAACGCTGTACGCTGTCTGTTGTAATTCCACTGTGCCTGCAATTGTTTCAACATTACTATACTTATTTCATATTGTACATTGCCTCTACAGAGCAAACTGTGCAATTCAACCACTTAACGTTTTGGAGTTAGCGTAATTTCACTGTGCCTGCGATTGTTTCAACATGACAATTTTGTCCTTATTTCATATTATACATTGCCTCGACAGAGCAAACTGTGCAATTCAACATCTTAACGTTTTGGACTTTGGGCTCAAAACCAGTTCTGTACGCTGGTCTACATTACATTACATTACATTACACATCTGGTGTTTCCCCCACAACAACATGCAGGCCTGTAGCCTTCCTACTGAACCCAGAATTGCCACTTCATCTCCCTGCTAAAGGACAGGATGATAGCCAGGCGTCCTCCAAATTGCCAGCGATTAACAATGTGCACGGCGTCTTTTAAAAATCATTTTCCATTATAAATGCTCATAATACATTTATGTCACAGTTCAATATACCCCCCCGAACGGGTTGAAGTCGACAGCACTTTGTTGTTTAAAGGAGAAGGAGTTAATTAGGTGAACGGATGCTTGTGCCTGCTCTGCATACACTCGACAGTCACGTACCCCATAGATCCACCGTGGTAATCACGCTCTCCAGTAAAACTTCTACTCCTGTATTTATCACCAGTTGTTGGCCCCTTTTGAAGTCGGGAGCTGTCAGGAAGGTCTATATGACAAGCCCCGCTTTATTGGAACGTACGGAGGGGAAAAGGCATGCTTTTGTTTATTATGCTTAATTCTGAATACATTCCCAATAAAACACTAAATTACATTTAAGTGATGTGTTCAAAGCAGCTCACTTAAAAAGAGCGGGGGAGTGGGGGAGTGCACGTGTGCGGTGTGTGTCTCTTTCTTCTTTCTCTCTTCTCTCTCTCTCTCTCTCTCTCTCTCTCTCTCCGGTTACCGAGGGAGCGGGTGTCCTCGGTGGTAAAGTAACGGGGCAGGGTAGCTAACGTGTGTGTGTGTGGCACGTTGACGTGAGCGAACGTAGGATGGGACACACTGACACTTATTAAACACAGATGAGATTACAGGGCGGGGGGGAAACGATTGAGGTGTTTTAGGCGTGCGGTACTAATCAGTAATTAGCCTGGTATATATATATATCTTAATACTGGCGTCATCTCTGTACACTCGACTTTACTCGTTGAGGAAATTAGGCTACACACAAAATTTCCAACGCCTAAAGCCCTATTCATCATTACTAATATTTGTTCCCCAACAGTCTGGATTGTACTTATTTAAAGACAGCTGAAGCTAGGCAGTGTTTCACACTTTCTGAGATGCCAGTCGTTGCATGAGGAGCCACTAGGCAAATGATGAGAGAGGCGACAATTAAAATAGTGAAATGGGAGTGAAGTGACACTGGGATGGCAATCACTGCACATTTTCAAAAAAGGCGGCGAGTTGAATCAATCTGGTGAATAGTGAAAGAAAAGAAAATGCTTGTGACATCCGTCTCGTCAAGACGGTTACGTCGGTTTAATTAAAGATAAGTGTGTGTATGTTTGTGTGTCTGCGTGTGTGTGTGTGTGTGTGTGTGTGTGTGTGTGTGTGTGTGTGTGTGTCTGAGTCTGAGAGAGAGAGAGACTGGATCCCTGCTGGAATCCGACACGTTAACTAGGCCCATCAGTGTCTTAGTGCTAATGTAATGCATTCCCACAAAGCTGTAACATCTCCGGCATCACACTCCCACTGTGTCCTGCCAAACGGGCACAATATGTGTTTCTACTACTCTACTACCCCCCCCCCCTACTCCCCCCCCCCCCCCCCCCAGGGCTACAGTGTACAGTCCTGGGCAACACAACTGACACCAAACCACTTCCACTACCACACAGAAAATGGAGGCAGAAAGATATCATCAACTAGAGACAAACAATTCAAACATGTCCGTCTCATGTTGTTTCGTTCTGACCGTCACCTCCGAATTCATGTGTGTGATTTTTAAGAAATACAGGTAGGTTATATTATAACAGGCCTACTGTACTATGATAATGGCATGGTCAATAACATTGTGGCAAGGCTTTTTCTCTGATTAGATTAGATTAGATTAGATTAGATTAGATCAGATTCAACTTTATTGTCATCGCAGAGTACAAGTACAACACAGTTTAGCATCCAACCAGAAGTGTAAATAGTGATATAAGGTCATGAAATCCAGTATTCAGCTCTCCTGAAAACATGTTAGAGTCGAGATACAGTAGTGTGTGAGGGATTGTGACGGCGCCTTTTTTATTCAAAGCCTCTGTTTAATTCATCTTCTGATCGAACACCTTTCGCTGAGGATGTTTTATTCAGGGTAGTTCTAATAATGACATGTAAGACAATACAGCGAGTAAATGAGCGATGAAGGAAAGCACGGCTGTGTCTCTTAAACACTGATAGTGCTGTTCTGCCTGGCTTAGTTCTGCTGGCAGGAAACATGCACGCACGCATGTATGCACACACACACACACACACACACACACACACACACTCGGATACACAGATACACACGCACGCTTGCACACACACACGCACACACACACACTCGTGCACGCACGCAGGCATGCACACACATGCATGCACACACAGACAACACAAGCCCTGTACAGTCCTGGTGTTGTCATCATGATCGAGAGCTGGTCTCTACTCTCTGCTCAGACTGATGTCATTCATTACCCTGTGGAAACTTCTCCTGTCATCTCCTCTCCTCTCTTCTCCTCTCTTCTCTTCTCTTCTCTTCTCTTCTCTTCTCTTCTCTTCTCTTCTCTTCTCTTCTCTTCTCTTCTCTTCTCTTCTCTTCTCTTCTCTTCTCTTCTCTTCTCTTCTCTTCTCTTCTCTTCTCTTCTCCTCCCTTCTCTTCTCCTCCCCTCTCTTCCAGTCACAGATAAATAATAACAACCACACACACACTCCACAGCACTGGAATAACTAGGCCTTAAGGAAACAGCAAACTGTTCTCTCTGTGTTATATCATAATAGGTCTGGTTGGCAAGCAGAAATGAGTTAATTGATGGCTGGCTGCGAACCAGAGCCAAATCATAGCGAGCAATTAAGATCAAACCCCCGCAAACGATTATGAATTAATGAAGAGGGCATTAATGAGTCATTAATGACAAATGAATCACAATCCCTGTCTCGCGCACACATTGTGCTCGAGCTGATAGACGAGAGTGTACGTACACTAACTAATCTGAACCCAGCCATGACGGAGCGATTTCCTCCTCATCATCGTAGATGAATCAACACAGTGATGGATGGAGGAGGGAGGAGGCAGCAGGGTGGAGAAATGAGGCTGGGCTGCTAGCAGTTCACAGTTCCCCTGTAAATCACCCCAAACGATTCTTTAAACGCTCCCTTTGTTGATAGACAATAAATATTCAAAGATAATGAAATTAGCACTGGTGTTATTGATAATATAATATAATAATAATATATTTACTACTGTCATTAACATCGTTTTATCCTTTCCATAATTGTATCACTAACTACACGAAGAAGACACAGGAAAAAATAAAAAGGGTTGGAATGCGGCGAATGCGGTAATTTAGTACTATTACATAAAGAGATATAGAACACACAGAATAGAGAAAGGCTTCAGTTGATACTATCTATACAGTAGTAAACAGATATGGAATTTATTTAATGATGTATTGAATACTGTCTGGGCAGAGAGAATATGCAGAATTTAATAGCATATTATGACAAATTACATTATTAAAGAGAAATGTGTAGAGCACCTAAAATGTAGATCTGTACATCTTCAGTGGTCTTGTTCAGTGGAAATGTTCCGACCTCTCTCGAGAGAGTAAGAGAGAGAGAGAAAAGATCAGTTGAATTGTATCGGTACTATAAATATATGTATTTTAAGTGTCCCTATTCCTCTTGCTTTCTGTCTGTCTGTCCTTTCTTTCTTTCTTTCTTCTCTCTCTCTCTCTCCCTCCCTCTCTCCTCCCTCTAAAAGGCTGTAATACGAGGTGGTCTGGTCCCTGGTCCCTGGTTGTCTGTCCTCTGAGTTAATCGCCATGAAAAAAGCAGCACACCACAGCAGATCTTCCATTTACTCTTGGCCCATGAAGGCTGGGTCCCTCCTGAAAACAAAGCATGCTTTGAACATCTAATGCAGCGCTACAAGGCCCTGCTGGCCCCTTCTCCAGACCCTCCCGACAGAAAAAAAACACACTGTCTCTGAAGCTCGCCTCTCCTCTACTGATATTCCGAAACACAATACTCTACCTACTTTGCTGCCGGGCTCGAGTGAACCAACAGTGATACCACAATGGCATTTAACAGGAAACCCGAATCAAAACGTCTTTTGGAAAGGCCACAAATGAACTGTGTGTGTGTGTGTGATGTCTTAGTAGTATTGATATCATTTACACCACCTTCTTACAAACGCAACAATGACGCGGGGCGGACAGAGGCGTCGCATTCAAAAAGCTGATGCCGCAGCCTCGGAGGAAAATGTGATACACACATTCATTCTCTCTCTCTCTCTCTCTCTCTCTTTCTCTCCCTCCTTCTCCCTCTCTGAATCTTCACCCCTTTCTCACCTACTTCCTCAAATGCATTTCCAGATCTTTCATTTCACCATTTATTTCCAAGCCAATGCTTATTTAAATGTTCCTCTTTTTTTTTTTTTCGTCTTTTTTTTTTCTGCTCGGCATGCTGGGTAGATGGGGGAATTCTTTACTTAATTCCATTAACTTTGTATTGCAGCTCAATCTCTGGTGCCATGAGCATCAATACTGCGGCTAGGCTGTCTTTTAGCAGTTCTGCCTCAGTGCTCTTGGATAGAACATGACAGTTACATTAACGTCTCCATGTAAATTGCTCTCTACACATAGGGCAACAAGCAGAAGGAGGAGGAAAAAACAGAACATCCATTGCCCCCTGTGACAGGAGAAATTACAACAACATTCATTGTGTGGCGGTCCAAATGACCAAGTCTATTATGGTATACAGCCATTTTACTGAGTCTCCAGCCACGGAGATGGACAGCAGGCCAGCGGAAGGGTAAAATGCAATGACAGCGGAGCATTCCCCGGGCGGCTTTTAACAAAGCAATGAAAAATAAAGAAAATTAGGGGTCAGGGCTCCATGCACATCAATTTTCTGTTAGCAGCAGGTTTCTTCTGAAAATGACGCGCGGCTGCCTCTTTTCAGAGCCATTATGGCACTGCCACGGTTAGGACTATAGCCAGGGCCAGCACATTACACAAACCACCACTCGAAAGTAATGATACTGCCCACTCATTGTTCAATGCCTTTATGTCAGAGCCAGAGGTTGGGCGGTTGTGATATAGACCTTCTCCAAACTCCCAAAACATACGATATTCAGATGTTGTCGGAATGGAAGACCCCCGAAAAGAAAAAAAAGACCTCCATGTTGCTTTTTTGTTGTCTATTTTGGTTCCTCTCAAGGCTTCGGTTACCCCCACACCACAGGCCAAGTCCAAATTACACACGAGGAAAAGCCAAGATAGGAAAAGCAATCAGTACAGCTGGCCAAGCTAAACTGTACGACAAGACGGAAAGAGAGAGAGGACACCACACCGGTGGTTGAGACACTGACACCAGCTGGGAGATCTCAGAATAGTTACACACAGAACATGGCCCATATGTCTTTGTTTGAAGACCTAAAGAGAGAAAAAAAGAGGGAAAATACCCGGAGAATGAAATACATCCCAGACTTTGAAGTTACTTCCATTTTCTGAGGCGATAGATTAAGGATTTGTTTTGTTAAAGTCTCTCGTCAGATGATTTGTTTCTCGTTTCCCTGTGATGAGTGTGAGTGGTACTGGTGGCCTAGTGAAATAGTTCACACTGCTCCCTGCTTACACGCTCCTTCCTACACACACACTGCTTACACACTCCTTCCTACACACTCCAACCTCCCAGTCCAGCCAGGCCGTTGATTTATACGCTGGTGAAAAAAGTACTACCGTATACTATATGGAATACGAGAAAAACTCAAGACTTTTAGGCTGGGTTGCACCAACGTGGTTTAACTTTTAAACTATTGGTTTAAATCAAGGTTTATGTACTAATCCTGTTGCACCAAACGTTAAACCTATCTTAAAACTAGTTTAAAATCTTAAACCTAGTTTAAGCCTGGATTTACTAAGCCTGGATTAAGCCTAAACCAAGATTAATTCAAACCATGTCGGTGCAACCCAGCCTAAGAGTACTAAATACAAATATTTCATAATCTATCAATAGCATACAGTTTTTTTTTTTTAAGACAACAGCCATTAACACGTTGGCTACACTGCACGGTGTTATTTGTTAATAGGGGACTACAGTGTGTGTGTGTGTGTGTGTGTGTATAGTGTGTTTTTAGGTGAAGAATTGCTGCAAACTGCAGGGCTGAAACAAAGGCTAGCGACAACAACACAGACGCGTGTGATGTTGGACTCCACACAGAGAGGCAGCGGTGGAGGCAGCGCAGCGCAGCTATTTGAAGTGTGGGGGCATTTCAGGCTTGAAAGTACATCTGACACACAGTCTAGTGAAGAGGACCACACCATGTCCCCAAGTCATGTCTACAGATGCCTCTCTCTCTCTCTCTCTCTCTCTGCCTTGGCCTCTCCCAGCGCCAGCCACTTCTCAGGCTCCTCAGACATCAGAGTGGAGCCACTACCACTACCGCCGCCAGGCCAGGATACTGGCTAGTCGCTAGCTCATGTTCTCTGGCCATCTTTACACTGGAGAAGATATGGCAGCACAGAGATGGCACTGTACGTCATGTAATCTTGTGGAAAGATGACAAGCCGTCCAAAAGACATTTCTCTGAACCACTTCAGCCTCTAGTAACTAAGGGGTAGTGGTGGTCTAGTGGATCGGAAGGTTGTGAGTTCAAATCCCGCCTGAAACACCACCACTAGTGTGCCCTTGAATAAGGCAGTTAGCCCTCAGTTACCTCAGGGGGAATGTAATCTGTAATTGTAAATCTCTTTTGGATTAACAGAGACTGCTCTGTAGTGGTGTTTTGTCAGTGGAAATTAAGGTTTTGTGTCCACCAAACATGCTTTTGCCTCCTACACAAAAGTGAGTTGCACTGCGTCGGTACCTGAAACGGCAGACTTTAAAGTAGTAGTGGAAAAAGACGTGACTCCTGTTGCTAGGCTACCAGATACAGCTTTAGCTGGCGAAGTAGCTGGCAACAATTAGCAATTATGCTAACACAAACTTTGGTGCCACTTCCATGCTAGAAACAGAGTCGCTTGCTAGCAAGAGGGGGATAAAATACATTTAGAGAGTATTTGTTTTGTACAAAACGAGTATATATTTATTTCAGAAACTGTAGTGGAACACTTGGAAGATGTGGAAGGAGTGGATCCTCCTTTTCCACAGAAGTAGCCACCCTCTTGTTGTGAATTGTCTGTTTGTCCCGCCAGTCTGTCAATTTTATGGTTTCTTGGCCTAAAGTGACATTGATGGATGGCTCTCTTTTCCAAAAGTTGACCAAGCCTCCGGAGCTCTCCACCAAGAACAGCAAAGGGGCTGGCAGAGTGAAAAATGAGTCCATTGAACATGGCCGCTAAAGAGGTGACAGTGTTGTCTTAAATGTTGTGGCAAACATTTATCACAACGGGCCACTTTTCCTCCCATGCCTCTGTTATACTCTTCTCGAAGTTACAGAAGTTTTATTTTGAGTTTTCTTTGTTTACCTTTGAAGAACATGTGCAATCTCAGCCGCTGGCAACAGCTTCCTACATTAGTGTGTGTGATGTGAGAGATTGAGACATTGTCTCCTGTAATTATTCTTTGTGTGGAAAGACGTTATGTTGTGTTAAATTGCTGGACTGTCTGTGTAAAATAATATTTTTGGAATCATAGAGACACTGTGGTGACTTTCTATGGCGGATCAGCAGTGAAAGATGCCTTCTGTCTTGTCTGCTGGTCTGTGCTTCTCTCTGCTGGTCTCTGCTTGTCTCTGCTTCTCTCTGCTGGTCTCTGCTGGTCTCTGCTTCTCTCTGCTGGTCTCTGCTGGTCTCTGCTGGTCTCTGCTTCTCTCTGCTGGTCTCTGCTTGTCTCTGCTTCTCTCTGCTGGTCTCTGCTGGTCTCTGCTGGTCTCTGCTTCTCTCTGCTGGTCTCTGCTGGTCTCTGCTTCTCTCTGCTGGTCTCTGCTTCTCTCTGCTGGTCTCTGCTTCTCTCTGCTGGTCTCTGCTTCTCTCTGCTTGTCTCTGCTTCTCTCTGCTGGTCTCTGCTGGTCTCTGCTTGTCTCTGCTTCTCTCTGCTGGTCTCTGCTGGTCTCTGCTGGTCTCTGCTTCTCTCTGCTGGTCTCTGCTTCTCTCTGCTGGTCTCTGCTGGTCTCTGCTGGTCTCTGCTGGTCTCTGCTTCTCTCTGCTTGTCTCTGCTTCTCTCTGCTGGTCTCTGCTTGTCTCTGCTGGTCTCTGCTGGTCTCTGCTTCTCTCTGCTGGTCTCTGCTTCTCTCTGCTTCTCTCTGCTGGTCTCTGCTGGTCTCTGCTTCTCTCTGCTGGTCTCTGCTGGTCTCTGCTGGTCTCTGGTTGTCTCTGCTGGTCTCTGCTGGTCTCTGCTGGTCTCTGCTGGTCTCTGCTGGTCTCTGCTTCTCTCTGCTGGTCTCTGCTGGTCTCTGCTTCTCTCTGCTTCTCTCTGCTTGTCTCTGCTTGTCTCTGCTTGTCTCTGCTGGTCTCTGCTTGTCTCTGCTGGTCTCTGCTTCTCTCTGCTTCTCTCTGCTGGTCTCTGCTGGTCTCTGCTGCTCTCTGCTGGTCTCTGCTGGTCTCTGCTGGTCTCTGCTGGTCTCTGCTGGTCTCTGCTTCTCTCTGCTGGTCTCTGCTTCTCTCTGCTGGTCTCTGCTGGTCTCTGCTTCTCTCTGCTGGTCTCTGCTGGTCTCTGCTTGTCTCTGCTGGTCTCTGCTGGTCTCTGCTGGTCTCTGCTGGTCTCTGCTGGTCTCTGCTTCTCTCTGCTTCTCTCTGCTGGTCTCTGCTTGTCTCTGCTGGTCTCTGCTGGTCTCTGCTGGTCTCTGCTGGTCTCTGCTGGTCTCTGCTTGTCTCTGCTTCTCTCTGCTGGTCTCTGCTTCTCTCTGCTGGTCTCTGCTGGTCTCTGCTGGTCTCTGCTTCTCTCTGCTGGTCTCTGCTTGTCTCTGCTTCTCTCTGCTGGTCTCTGCTGGTCTCTGCTGGTCTCTGCTGGTCTCTGCTTGTCTCTGCTGGTCTCTGCTTCTCTCTGCTGGTCTCTGCTTCTCTCTGCTGGTCTCTGCTTCTCTCTGCTGGTCTCTGCTTCTCTCTGCTGGTCTCTGCTGGTCTCTGCTGGTCTCTGCTGGTCTCTGCTTCTCTCTGCTTGTCTCTGCTTCTCTCTGCTGGTCTCTGCTTGTCTCTGCTGGTCTCTGCTGGTCTCTGCTGGTCTCTGCTGGTCTCTGCTTCTCTCTGCTGGTCTCTGCTTCTCTCTGCTTCTCTCTGCTGGTCTCTGCTGGTCTCTGCTTCTCTCTGCTGGTCTCTGCTGGTCTCTGCTGGTCTCTGGTTGTCTCTGCTGGTCTCTGCTGGTCTCTGCTGGTCTCTGCTGGTCTCTGCTGGTCTCTGCTTCTCTCTGCTGGTCTCTGCTGGTCTCTGCTTCTCTCTGCTTCTCTCTGCTTGTCTCTGCTTGTCTCTGCTTGTCTCTGCTGGTCTCTGCTTGTCTCTGCTGGTCTCTGCTTCTCTCTGCTTCTCTCTGCTGGTCTCTGCTGGTCTCTGCTGCTCTCTGCTGCTCTCTGCTGGTCTCTGCTGGTCTCTGCTTCTCTCTGCTGGTCTCTGCTTCTCTCTGCTGGTCTCTGCTGGTCTCTGCTTCTCTCTGCTGGTCTCTGCTGGTCTCTGCTTGTCTCTGCTGGTCTCTGCTGGTCTCTGCTGGTCTCTGCTGGTCTCTGCTGGTCTCTGCTTCTCTCTGCTTCTCTCTGCTGGTCTCTGCTTGTCTCTGCTGGTCTCTGCTGGTCTCTGCTGGTCTCTGCTGGTCTCTGCTGGTCTCTGCTTGTCTCTGCTTCTCTCTGCTGGTCTCTGCTGGTCTCTGCTTCTCTCTGCTGGTCTCTGCTGGTCTCTGCTGGTCTCTGCTTCTCTCTGCTGGTCTCTGCTTGTCTCTGCTTCTCTCTGCTGGTCTCTGCTGGTCTCTGCTGGTCTCTGCTTCTCTCTGCTGGTCTCTGCTGGTCTCTGCTTCTCTCTGCTGGTCTCTGCTTCTCTCTGCTGGTCTCTGCTTCTCTCTGCTGGTCTCTGCTTCTCTCTGCTTGTCTCTGCTTCTCTCTGCTGGTCTCTGCTGGTCTCTGCTTGTCTCTGCTTCTCTCTGCTGGTCTCTGCTGGTCTCTGCTGGTCTCTGCTTCTCTCTGCTGGTCTCTGCTGGTCTCTGCTGGTCTCTGCTGGTCTCTGCTTCTCTCTGCTTGTCTCTGCTTCTCTCTGCTGGTCTCTGCTTGTCTCTGCTGGTCTCTGCTGGTCTCTGCTGGTCTCTGCTGGTCTCTGCTTCTCTCTGCTGGTCTCTGCTTCTCTCTGCTTCTCTCTGCTGGTCTCTGCTGGTCTCTGCTTCTCTCTGCTGGTCTCTGCTGGTCTCTGCTGGTCTCTGGTTGTCTCTGCTGGTCTCTGCTGGTCTCTGCTGGTCTCTGCTGGTCTCTGCTGGTCTCTGCTTCTCTCTGCTGGTCTCTGCTGGTCTCTGCTTCTCTCTGCTTCTCTCTGCTTGTCTCTGCTTGTCTCTGCTTGTCTCTGCTGGTCTCTGCTTGTCTCTGCTGGTCTCTGCTTCTCTCTGCTTCTCTCTGCTGGTCTCTGCTGGTCTCTGCTGCTCTCTGCTGGTCTCTGCTGGTCTCTGCTGGTCTCTGCTGGTCTCTGCTGGTCTCTGCTTCTCTCTGCTGGTCTCTGCTTCTCTCTGCTGGTCTCTGCTGGTCTCTGCTTCTCTCTGCTGGTCTCTGCTGGTCTCTGCTTGTCTCTGCTGGTCTCTGCTGGTCTCTGCTGGTCTCTGCTGGTCTCTGCTGGTCTCTGCTTCTCTCTGCTTCTCTCTGCTGGTCTCTGCTTGTCTCTGCTTGTCTCTGTTTGTCTCTGCTGGTCTCTGCTGGTCTCTGCTGGTCTCTGCTTCTCTCTGCTGGTCTCTGTTTGTCTCTGCTGGTCTCTGTTTGTCTCTGCTGGTCTCTGCTGGTCTCTGCTTCTCTCTGCTGGTCTCTGCTGGTCTCTGCTTGTCTCTGCTGGTCTCTGCTGGTCTCTGCTGGTCTCTGCTGGTCTCTGTTTGTTTCTGCTTGTCTCTGCTGGTCTCTGTTTGTCTCTGCTGGTCTCTGCTTCTCTCTGCTGGTCTCTGTTTGTCTCTGCTGGTCTCTGCTGGTCTCTGCTTGTCTCTGCTTCTCTCTGCTGGTCTCTACTGGTCTCTGCTGGTCTCTGCTGCTCTCTGCTGGTCTCTACTGGTCTCTGCTTCTCTCTGCTGGTCTCTGCTGGTCTCTGTTTGTCTCTGCTGGTCTCTGCTGGTCTCTGCTGGTCTCTGCTGGTCTCTGTTTGTCTCTGCTGGTCTCTGCTGGTCTCTGCTGGTCTCTGTTTGTCTATGCTGGTCTCTGCTGGTCTCTGCTTCTCTCTGCTGGTCTCTGCTGGTCTCTGCTGGTCTCTGCTGGTCTCTGCTTGTCTCTGCTTCTCTCTGCTGGTCTCTACTGGTCTCTGCTGGTCTCTGCTGCTCTCTGCTGGTCTCTACTGGTCTCTGCTTCTCTCTGCTGGTCTCTGCTGGTCTCTGTTTGTCTCTGCTGGTCTCTGCTGGTCTCTGCTGGTCTCTGCTGGTCTCTGTTTGTCTCTGCTGGTCTCTGCTGGTCTCTGCTGGTCTCTGTTTGTCTATGCTGGTCTCTGCTGGTCTCTGCTTCTCTCTGCTGGTCTCTGCTGGTCTCTGCTGGTCTCTGCTTCTCTCTGCTGGTCTCTGCTGGTCTCTGCTTCTCTCTGCTGGTCTCTGCTGGTCTCTGCTGGTCTCTGCTTCTCTCTGCTGGTCTCTGCTGGTCTCTGCTGGTCTCTGCTTCTCTCTGCTTCTCTCTGCTGGTCTCTGCTGGTCTCTGCTTGTCTCTGCTGGTCTCTGCTGGTCTCTGCTGGTCTCTGCTTCTCTCTGCTTCTCTCTGCTGGTCTCTGCTGGTCTCTGCTTGTCTCTGCTGGTCTCTGCTGGTCTCTGCTGGTCTCTGCTGGTCTCTGCTGGTCTCTGCTGGTCTCTGCTTCTCTCTGCTGGTCTCTGCTGGTCTCTGCTTCTCTCTGCTGGTCTCTGCTTGTCTCTGCTGGTCTCTGCTGGTCTCTGCTGGTCTCTGCTGGTCTCTGCTTCTCTCTGCTTCTCTCTGCTAGTCTCTGCTGGTCTCTGCTGGTCTCTGCTTGTCTCTGCTGGTCTCTGCTGGTCTCTGCTGGTCTCTGCTGGTCTCTGCTGGTCTCTGCTTCTCTCTGCTGGTCTCTGCTGGTCTCTGCTTCTCTCTGCTGGTCTCTGCTGGTCTCTGCTGGTCTCTGCTTCTCTCTGCTGGTCTCTGCTTGTCTCTGCTTCTCTCTGCTGGTCTCTGCTGGTCTCTGCTGGTCTCTGCTTCTCTCTGCTGGTCTCTGCTGGTCTCTGCTTCTCTCTGCTGGTCTCTGCTTCTCTCTGCTGGTCTCTGCTTCTCTCTGCTGGTCTCTGCTTCTCTCTGCTGGTCTCTGCTGGTCTCTGCTGGTCTCTGCTGGTCTCTGCTTCTCTCTGCTTGTCTCTGCTTCTCTCTGCTGGTCTCTGCTTGTCTCTGCTGGTCTCTGCTGGTCTCTGCTGGTCTCTGCTGGTCTCTGCTTCTCTCTGCTGGTCTCTGCTTCTCTCTGCTTCTCTCTGCTGGTCTCTGCTGGTCTCTGCTTCTCTCTGCTGGTCTCTGCTGGTCTCTGCTGGTCTCTGGTTGTCTCTGCTGGTCTCTGCTGGTCTCTGCTGGTCTCTGCTGGTCTCTGCTGGTCTCTGCTTCTCTCTGCTGGTCTCTGCTGGTCTCTGCTTCTCTCTGCTTCTCTCTGCTTGTCTCTGCTTGTCTCTGCTTGTCTCTGCTGGTCTCTGCTTGTCTCTGCTGGTCTCTGCTTCTCTCTGCTTCTCTCTGCTGGTCTCTGCTTCTCTCTGCTGGTCTCTGCTTCTCTCTGCTTCTCTCTGCTGGTCTCTGCTGGTCTCTGCTTCTCTCTGCTGGTCTCTGCTGGTCTCTGCTGGTCTCTGGTTGTCTCTGCTGGTCTCTGCTGGTCTCTGCTGGTCTCTGCTTCTCTCTGCTGGTCTCTGCTGGTCTCTGCTGGTCTCTGGTTGTCTCTGCTGGTCTCTGCTGGTCTCTGCTGGTCTCTGCTGGTCTCTGCTGGTCTCTGCTTCTCTCTGCTGGTCTCTGCTGGTCTCTGCTTCTCTCTGCTTCTCTCTGCTTGTCTCTGCTTGTCTCTGCTTGTCTCTGCTGGTCTCTGCTTGTCTCTGCTGGTCTCTGCTTCTCTCTGCTTCTCTCTGCTGGTCTCTGCTGGTCTCTGCTGCTCTCTGCTGGTCTCTGCTGGTCTCTGCTGGTCTCTGCTGGTCTCTGCTGGTCTCTGCTTCTCTCTGCTGGTCTCTGCTTCTCTCTGCTGGTCTCTGCTGGTCTCTGCTTCTCTCTGCTGGTCTCTGCTGGTCTCTGCTTGTCTCTGCTGGTCTCTGCTGGTCTCTGCTGGTCTCTGCTGGTCTCTGCTGGTCTCTGCTTCTCTCTGCTTCTCTCTGCTGGTCTCTGCTTGTCTCTGCTGGTCTCTGCTGGTCTCTGCTGGTCTCTGCTGGTCTCTGCTGGTCTCTGCTTGTCTCTGCTTCTCTCTGCTGGTCTCTGCTGGTCTCTGCTTCTCTCTGCTGGTCTCTGCTGGTCTCTGCTGGTCTCTGCTGGTCTCTGCTTCTCTCTGCTGGTCTCTGCTTGTCTCTGCTTCTCTCTGCTGGTCTCTGCTGGTCTCTGCTGGTCTCTGCTTCTCTCTGCTGGTCTCTGCTGGTCTCTGCTTCTCTCTGCTGGTCTCTGCTTCTCTCTGCTGGTCTCTGCTTCTCTCTGCTGGTCTCTGCTTCTCTCTGCTGGTCTCTGCTTGTCTCTGCTGGTCTCTGCTGGTCTCTGCTGGTCTCTGCTGGTCTCTGCTTCTCTCTGCTGGTCTCTGCTTCTCTCTGCTTCTCTCTGCTGGTCTCTGCTGGTCTCTGCTTCTCTCTGCTGGTCTCTGCTGGTCTCTGGTTGTCTCTGCTGGTCTCTGCTGGTCTCTGCTGGTCTCTGCTGGTCTCTGCTGGTCTCTGCTTCTCTCTGCTGGTCTCTGCTGGTCTCTGCTTCTCTCTGCTTCTCTCTGCTTGTCTCTGCTTGTCTCTGCTTGTCTCTGCTGGTCTCTGCTTGTCTCTGCTGGTCTCTGCTTCTCTCTGCTTCTCTCTGCTGGTCTCTGCTTCTCTCTGCTGGTCTCTGCTTCTCTCTGCTTCTCTCTGCTGGTCTCTGCTGGTCTCTGCTTCTCTCTGCTGGTCTCTGCTGGTCTCTGCTGGTCTCTGGTTGTCTCTGCTGGTCTCTGCTGGTCTCTGCTGGTCTCTGCTGGTCTCTGCTGGTCTCTGCTTCTCTCTGCTGGTCTCTGCTGGTCTCTGCTGGTCTCTGGTTGTCTCTGCTGGTCTCTGCTGGTCTCTGCTGGTCTCTGCTGGTCTCTGCTGGTCTCTGCTTCTCTCTGCTGGTCTCTGCTGGTCTCTGCTTCTCTCTGCTTCTCTCTGCTTGTCTCTGCTTGTCTCTGCTTGTCTCTGCTGGTCTCTGCTTGTCTCTGCTGGTCTCTGCTTCTCTCTGCTTCTCTCTGCTGGTCTCTGCTGGTCTCTGCTGCTCTCTGCTGGTCTCTGCTGGTCTCTGCTGGTCTCTGCTTCTCTCTGCTGGTCTCTGCTGGTCTCTGCTTGTCTCTGCTGGTCTCTGCTGGTCTCTGCTGGTCTCTGCTGGTCTCTGCTGGTCTCTGCTTCTCTCTGCTTCTCTCTGCTGGTCTCTGCTTGTCTCTGCTGGTCTCTGCTGGTCTCTGCTGGTCTCTGCTGGTCTCTGCTGGTCTCTGCTTGTCTCTGCTTCTCTCTGCTGGTCTCTGCTGGTCTCTGCTTCTCTCTGCTGGTCTCTGCTGGTCTCTGCTGGTCTCTGCTTCTCTCTGCTGGTCTCTGCTTGTCTCTGCTTCTCTCTGCTGGTCTCTGCTGGTCTCTGCTGGTCTCTGCTTCTCTCTGCTGGTCTCTGCTGGTCTCTGCTTCTCTCTGCTGGTCTCTGCTTCTCTCTGCTGGTCTCTGCTTCTCTCTGCTGGTCTCTGCTTCTCTCTGCTGGTCTCTGCTGGTCTCTGCTGGTCTCTGCTGGTCTCTGCTTCTCTCTGCTTGTCTCTGCTTCTCTCTGCTGGTCTCTGCTTGTCTCTGCTGGTCTCTGCTGGTCTCTGCTGGTCTCTGC
>NC_137689.1:6092524-6122524 GCF_963989245.1 Nansenia antarctica | reverse complement strand
ACGCACGCACCACACGCTCGCACACACATGCACGCGACACACGCACGCACACACACACACACACGCACTTGCACACACACGCGCACACATACATACACACACACACATACGCACGCACACACACGCACGTACGCAAGCGACACACACACACGCACACACACACACATTGCGACACTCTCCTGCCCCACAGAACAGTTTTCATCATTAGGCCCATCATCTGAACGTTGAGTGGGGAGGGAACAGTTCTACTGTAGGTGAGTCAGTCAGTCAGGAACAGTTCTACTGTAGGTGAGTCAGCCAGGGGCCTGGTCAGGGGCCACACCACAGGTCTGGTGGGGAGGTCCAATTGTCAGGTCTGGTAGAGAGAGGCCCGCGGGCCTGGGCCACGGGTAGTGTTCTGAGCACCCCTGGCCCGCACGGACCCTGGGCTCTCCTGAAGCCCTGGGCTTCACTGCTCTCTGACTTGTTCTACAACTGGTTAGAGACCTACAACTCTGAAGAAATACATACAGTACACGGAGGGAAAATGTGACACGGTCTAGTGTTTTGGTCCACATGTCGGCAACCAATCAAAATGTTCTGACTTTTATTTTGACACACGGAACTAAGTTTCAACGTTGTTGAGAATCACAACACAAACTTGCTAGTCAAGCCAAAATACTGCAACGCAATGGATTGGGTGAGTAATCAACACTGCTACCTAGTTGTTAGCAGGCTCACAAAACAAGCTGTGTCGGTTGACTAGTGAGTGTGTCATTTCAACAACGCGGAAACACTAGGCCGTGTCACAAATGTGTATTGTGCAAAACAAAGTGATTTCAAAGGAATATTAATAGATACGGCATACATTATACAGTATACACTATTATGGCCTCAGTTTATACATTAATCTATAATTGGACGTCAGATGAATCATGCATTACACAACAGAAGAACATAAAACCATTGTAACTATTTTCCTAGAATGGATTTTATTAGACAAAGATAGATAGAGGGAGACAGAGAGAGAGAGAGAGGGAGAAAGAGAGAAAGGGAGAAGGAGAGGGGGAGAGAGAGAGGGAGAGAGAGAAAGAAAGAGGGGGAGAGAGAGTGAGAGGGAGAAAGCGAGAGAGAGCGAGAGAGGGCAGAGAGAGAGTGATATAGAGAGAGAGAGAGAGAGGGAGAGAGGGGGAGAAACAGAGAGAGAGGAAGAGAGGGGGAAACAGACAGATATATATATATAGAGAGAGAGAGAGAGAGAGAGAGAGAGAGAGAGAGAGAGAGAGAGAGAGAAGGGAAAGGAGGATGAGCCAGGGGCAGAGAGCAATTATGGAAACCAGAGCGGGGCTCTGTCTCTCTCTCTCTCTCTCTCTCTCTCTCTCTCTCTCTCTCTCTCTCTCTCTCTCTCTCTCTCTCTCTCTCTCTCTCTCTCTCTCTCTCTCTCTCTCCCCCTCTCCCTCTCCCTCTCTCTCTCTCTCTCTCTCTCTCTCTCTCTCCCTCACGCGCTGGCTGGCGCGTTGGACACCCAGGCCATCTGCCCAGAGGGCTTTGGCAGAGGAGGATGACAATGCTAATCACAGCCATGGAGGCTAGCCTGGCGGGGATGAATGGCCGGAGCGAGCTCTCTGCTACACACTGAGCAGCTCATCGCACAATGTCGCTGTCTGGTGCATGCCAAGTCCACAAGCCTTCGCGGGTGGCCACGCCCCTTTCCTGTGCGCACTCCACCAGTCAGTGGCGACACGTGCGCGGGCTTCCTGTCAACACAGGAAGTCTTGGTTCTAGGCCCAGCCAGCCAGCCCTCATAAATGGACAAGGCAGGAGGATGTTCAACCCGGCTTCCTCTTTCCCCCTATTGAAGTCGTCCTCATGATGGCTATTCTCATAATCGGCCCCCCGATAATTATTTCATCATTTGTTTGTTCCCCTGTATGACATACGCTACAGTATGTTTTTCCCCCTCATTGGCTAGTTATTTCTTGGTTCGTTAATGAACCCTTCATCTCTACGATCTGCATGTTCTTCTGTCTGTCATTGTCATTCATAGGACAGCTACGGTATGAATTGAGGCTTAACACAAGAACAGCCGTGCCTTTTTTTTGGACCTACTATAAGAGCCGCCTCGGGGGTCAAATGACCATAGTCTTTAGAATGGGAAGCTGCTATTTACACACAACGACCACTAATTGGCCGTCTAGCAATACCACCACTAGACCACTAATAGGCCTGCCTCCTACACAGAAAAACTGCAAAACTACTTTATACTAGCTTATCCTGATGTGATTTTTGAAAATGTAAGGATACTGGGTGGTAGAACGCAGGAACGCAACGAAGGAAAAGTCATGAAAGGAGAGTCCTGAAATGTGATCGAGTGCAGAGATATAACATTTCTTTTTACTCACAGGATCAAATGACCCCCACCCATGGCTGTTCTAGTGTTAAGTATAACAGTATACATGTATAACATGTGTCCCAATAAGGAAGTGATATCGTATCTGCAGTAGCTTGACATGAAACACCGTTTTGCAGCCAGTGAAATGTAGCGGAGGATTACGTCCGTGCAGTGACACGTGTCTGAGCGCGGGTGGCCTGCAGACAAATGATTTCAACACCCTCCCTTCAGACCCAATCAAACCAACGAACAGTGGCTGCAGTATCAAACAGCAGTCTTTCTTCTTTCTTCTTTCTTTCTTTTTTCCCCTCTCTCCTGCATTAACGTTTACAACAAAAGGAAATGACTCCTTAATTCCTTTATCCTCTGGAAAATGTGGAGAGCAAATCAGGAATTACACATTTTTTTAATGAGCAAATAAAAGATGGTGCCAAGACTGTTTGAAAGGAGGAGGAGGAGGAGGGCTGAGGAGACAGGCAGGCAGGCGGGCAAGAGGCAGGCGGGCAGGCGGGGCAGACAGGGCAGGCGGGCAGGCGGGGCAGACAGGGCAGACAGGCGGGCAGGCGGGGCAGACAGGGCAGGCAGGCAGGCAGACAGGGCAGGCAGGCAGGCAGGGCAGGCAGGCAGGCAGACAGGGCAGGCAGGCAGGCAGACAGGCAGACAGGGCAGGCAGGCAGGCGGGCAGGTAGGCAGGCAGGCAGGCAGACAAGCAGGCAGGCAGACAGGGCTGGCAGGCGGGGCAGATAGGGCAGGCAGACAGGGCAGGCAGACAGGCAGGCAGGCAGGCAGACAGGCAGGCAGGCAGGCAGGCAGACTGGCGGGCAGGCGGGGCAGACAGGGCAGGCACACAGGCAGGCAGGGCAGGGCAGGCAGGCAGGCAGGCAGGCAGGCAGACAGCCAGGGCAGGCAGGCAGGCAGGCAGGCACGGCAGACAGGGCCTGGTGTGTCTCTCTCTCTCCTTCCTGATGGGTTCCAGCTGTGCTGGGCCATATTGTAATTTTTCCCTCTCTCTCTCTCTCTCTCTCTCTTTTCTGCGGGTGTCCCCCATGAGTGACCGTGAAGAGGAGCAGCTGCCTGCCAGGCCGGTCCCCTCCTGTCCCCTCCCGTCCCCTCCTGTCCCCCCCTCCTGTCCCCTCCTGTCCCCTCCCGTCCCCTCCCGTCCCCCCCTGTCCCCTCCCGCCCCCCCCTGTCCCCTCCTGTCCTGGTCTGGCCCAGAGAGAGAGAAAGAGAGAGAGAGAGAGGCAGAGAGGCAGAGCCCTGTAAACCTCCAGGCTTTAATTACACTCGCAGGGCTTCTCTGGCGGTGACCTCACCATACAGGCGGTTAGGGTGTATTTACAATGATATAACAATATACAATGCCCTCACCAGAAATTACAGGGAGTGGTAGCACAAAAAAATATCACTCAAAAAGCATCTTGTAATTTTAACCTTGTTAAAAAAGGACTGCGGAACGCGCTGAGGCTCGCGGAGGCACACGCGAGAGGGGAGGGTGGGGGGGGGGGGGGGAGCAGATTGTAATCTGGGTAGCCCAGATTGTAAAGTAGGTTTATTTCAGGCCCTCATCATCACTTGTCTTAAATAGTCGCCATGGTTATCCCTTCCTGTGTAGGCCCCGGAGGACGAGATCACAAAGGGGGGAACGCACGCGTGGGACGTTAGCTTGACGGAGCTGTATGGTCAGAGCTGGAGACAGCTACTACACACAAACACGCGTGTGTTTGGATGTGTTCATTGTGTCTAGGAAAGGGAAAGAGATTCACTCAAAGTTTGTCATTGCACAGAGTACAAGGAAATTACATGTTATGCTCTAGAGGGGGAATCTAGGCAAGGGGTCACAGCCATTATAGGCGACCCCGGAGCAATTAGGGGTTCAGTGCCTTGCTCAGGGACACTTCGTGGGCACACGTGGCCCACCGGGGATTCGAACCGCTGCGAGCTGCCAACTTTGTAATCATTAGACGCCGGCTCTACTGGTTGAGCCACAGCCATCTACAATGTGTGATTAAGGAGGAGAATATATAATTAAGCAATATCACACGAGAGGGAGTGTGTTATACTGAATAGGCCTGCGGCCTCGTACCTACGACCGAATCACAGCCGTGCTGATATTCAGTATAACAGCACGACCTCGAGTGGGATATTGCTTTTATACAACAGTTCTACAGCGCGATTTATTAGTTAACAGTAATAAGCGACAACAGATTATGATTTTTTGTTTATTTAATCATAAAAATAAAATAAAAATAGTTCCGCAACTGAACTTCAAATGGACTCTTGCCTAGTAACCTGAACACAAACATGTAGTCTAATTAACGGTCATTTAGTAGAACATCTGTGCGGCGGAGTGATACATATAGTTAAAAGTCCCAGTGCTGTTACTGTATATCGTAACTCATGGAATGCCTCTTGTCCAATCAAATTACTTGGTAGGAACTAACTGTTGTATAATGATAGATATATCTGGGAATTCCAATTACTGTAGATTATGTCTTTGAAGAATGGTAATCAAATAAAAGGCATATATGATTAATTCCCCACAGAGGTTCTTGTCCAGCCAAAAAAAACTTCCCCCAATATCTTTGCCCTCAATATCAACTTAAAAGAAGAAGAAGAAGAAGAAAAAGAAGAAGAAGGAGAAGAAGAAGAAGGAGAAAAAGGAGGAGAAGAAGAAAGAGAAAGAGAAGGAGGAGGAGGAGGAGAAGAAGAAGAAGAAGAAGAAGGAGAAGAAGAAAGAGAAGGAGGAGGAGGAGGAGGAGAAGAAGAAGAAAAAGAAGAAACAGAATAAGAAGATGATGATATTGGGAGCTTCTGTTTGGGAGAAAGCATAACCCTGAGACGTGCAGCAGAGGAGAAGGCTGCTGCTGCTGCTGTTCACCTTTCACGTGCGGCGGCCTGTCTTAGTCAGGGGAGAGCACTTCATTCTAATGTGCCGTGGCTTTTCAAAAGCCAATCCCATGTAAGAAATAAAAGCCCAGACAACTGCATTACTGTCCGACCTGTCAGCTCTGTTAAATATAAGCTTCATCCTGCCTGCCAGAGTCTTAAAAGCCGAGCTGGCAGCGAGCAGGGGCCCGGAGTGACAAAAGCAGATAGCTGAAGCTGTGATTTTAGCAATGGACTCTTAAATGTATTTTTATACATGTACAAGGAGTTCATTCTGCTTCCCATGAATCAATAATAAGCAGTGTGCGGCAGACCCGGGATACAATTATCCACCCTGAAGTAGCTCCCCTGTCACTACAATGAGTTTAAAAGTGAACACGCTGTCAGGTGCGATGCCATTCATGTTTCCTTCTCTATCCCTCGCAGGACCTGGAGAGCCAGGAGAGCCGGGGTGGGGTGGGGGGACGGGGGGAACAAAGCACAGGACACTGGGAAGGACACATTCACGCTGTAAAATTATAGGTCTGTTTGCCCTGACAGCCCGGGAAACTAGTGTTCATGGGAAATGGCAACAATTGCAGAGGATAAAAACAGTCACGGTCACATGATTTTTTTATTTTGGGGGGGAAGTCATTGTGATATTGTGATTTTAATGGAAAATAATAATAATAATAATAAAGAAAATACTGTAAGATGTACAGAACCACCGTTTACTTTGGTGTTATGCACAAAGAAAACAGACCCATCCGCTACATGTTAGCTACTGAATTGCTTCTTGCTCCTTTTGACATGTAAATACAGATAAAACTCTCTCCCACGCCATGTCGATACATTTAGATATAATTTACCTTAATGGTCCAGTGTGTAGGTTTGAGCTTTAGTGCTAAATGGCCGTGATGAATAGGCTAGCGATCAAGGAGTGAGGTTGTATAATAAAGAGTGTTCGGTGAAGAGCGCTCGTCAAATAAAGCACTTTCTGAAATTGGGTGTCAGGATCAAGCACTTGCGTTTATGTACCGTTTGAACTTTTTGTTTGTTCACAAGGACATGCACACATGGATATGCACACATTTACCTCTATTGGTAGACCTAACATAGCATAATGTACATTTTTATTTTTGCAATGTGGCCACTAGTGCAAGGAAGTGAAAGTGTAAGAAAGTGAAAGTTGCTTCAGTGTAATACATGTATTTGTCTAAATGTACTAGTAGTGTATAGTGTCTCTTTCAAAGGTATGGTTCATTCTTGTTAGATCCTAGAGCTGTGAGTGAGGCCATACTGTAGACTTAAAACATGTTGTTTTTTTCACCACAAAATGCATTTGGGAAATCTTGTTGTGGGGTGATGGAGGTGTAGAATATCGATCTGGCCATTTGTGACACGTTCTAGTGTTTTGGTCCGCATGTCGGCAACCAATCAAAATGTTCTTTTTGAAAAATGTTCTATTTTGAAACACGAAATTACATTTCAACATTGTTGAGAATCACAACACAAACTCGCTAGTCAAGCCAAAATACTGCAACAACGCAATGGGTTCGGTGAGTAATCCCCCACTGCTACCTAGTTAACTATAACACTACTTTACATTGTTAGCAGGCTCACAAAACAAGCTGTGTTAGTTGACTAGCGATGTGTCTGAACATTAATTAACGAATCGGATGCCGACATGCGGACCCAAACACTAGAGCGTGTCACATACAGTATTTGCTGTGTTGGTGGGCATTGGGACCCGGTCCAGCTGTTACTCAGATTGGCACAGAACAGATGGTAGGATATTTAGATGTTCATACCTCTACGAAGTCCAGAGAGCCAGCACTCCTGAATATCCTTCAGTTCCATCAAGTCAGGTTTTTAGCCCCTATATACTGTGAACAAACACACAGACACACAATTGTCCACATACACACATGGGATGCCTAACTGGACAATATTCAATAGTTTCATATATGAATGAATAAATACTGACCAACTCAATATAGGGATACGCCGGCTAATTCCCCAAAGCATACAGAGAATCTATACTCATTGACATGGACTTGTTTTGGGGCAACGGAATAAATGTCCAAATTGAATAAATACATGTCAATCTAAACATAAAAGTGCAAGGAGGATAGAGGAAACAATCAATATATGCAAGTGCTAATCTTAAAATCATTCAACATGAGATGTATTAAATCTCCCTCTGTTTTTCTGTTCTCGGTGCGGCGTAAGATGACATACAATGTCTCCAGGCTGCTAGCTGACTGACACAAATATGGATTTGAACACACGTCAAATGTCTCCATGGACGAACTGTTCAGTTGGCTTCACTTACAGCACCATTTTCAATATGTGCGCATCAACATCATCAACAAACGCCGAGGAGAGATGGAGGGGTTGATGTGTCGGTTTAAAGAATGACGTTTTATTCGTGGCTTCCAGCCTGCCTGAAGAAGGTCTATGACCGAAAGCTCGCAATAAACTTGGTGTTATTTTGCACTCTATTCGTGGCTACCAGGCAATCAGACTGTGAGATCCTCTCTGAGGACGTTTCCAGTACCCTATTTCCTGTTTCCTTGTTCCTGACTGACAGATGATCCTTGACACTGTCACTTAATCTGCTCATCAAAACAATACGCTGTGTGATTGCTCACATAAATATTTTTAGGTGAATTATTTTTCCTAATATTTTAGATTCCCTGTGTAGGAGGAGTGAGTAGATGTGTGTTTTGCTGCATTAGCTGCGTTGTAAATAAGCTGTTACCAAAGGTTAGCATTTTATGATTCAAGTTGTTGTATGGTACGATGCTCGACAACATACTGTACCTGAGCGTGATGTCAGCCAAGCACCCGCCTGCTCAGGACCAGGTCAGCCTGGAGAAACTGATGAGACGACCAGAGATAGAAAGCTAAACAGAACAAGTACACTATATCAAAGTACACTATACACTGAAACACAATAATAAGAATAGGGGGACACCTATGTCAATTGAGTAAATGAAATGTATGAATAGAGACCAATGACATTAACAAATCTACAAAATAAATGAAATATCTGCCTGTGATTCAGGACCGTATGCAAATTATGTGGAAGATTTGACCAAAAAAGAAAGCACAACATTGTGCATTAATGATAAACTCCACAAGTTCCAGTATATCATAAGAGGGCTTCTGACATACACATTTATTTTTTACAAATATACTCACCATCCACTACTACATCGACCATCCACTACATACTGACTACATCCACTACATATACTGACTGACCATCCACTACATACATACCTGTCTGGATGTCTTCCAATGCAGTCTCCAAAGTGAGCAGAGAGTGGATACAATATGCTTGAAAGATGAGCAACTCGCCCACTGCAGTCATTTACTGTAACCCTTTCTGCAAAGTGCTCCAACTGAACCATTACACGATTGAGGTAGAAAAATGTTCACTTTCATCACCCCCTTCTATTTGAACAGTGGCCACGTCCCCAGCCAGACACTCAACGAGCAGCAATCACAGCCTTGCTGTGGATGTCATCCTTTCCAAATAATTTACCAACTGCAATTAGCCGACTGTAGTTGTCATCTGCAGGGCTGCTGTGAACTCTGCAGAAGTGGAGTTAATATATTAAAGAGACTAACAGTCTGCATTAAAATATATATGCATCACTGGTGATTACCCCCACCAATTGAAATGAAAATGACATTCGCCTGACAAATTAGAAACAAACCTGGTTGACAGTCCCCCGTTTGCTATGAACAAATGGGAGACATGGTAAATTGTTTGACACACTTTCATAAAAGCAAGTGGAGGCAACCCATCCTTTAGCGCGCGGTAATGGCCTCTCGTTGTTAGATTCAATGGAAAAAGCTATTCATACTGTTGTGTGATTGAAAAGAAAATTGAATCCTTTTGATGTTATAAATGTGTCTATTACTGCATTTGCACACAACATTTCTATGGAAATTATGGAGAAAGGAGTGATTCTCTGAGGGGAAATGCTTAGGAATGACATATTGAATTCTATTCCCGCCTGAATATAAATATACTGTATGCCTTCAAAACTATATGATTTTTCACAACCACGGGCTGAAAGGCTAAAATTGCAATGCTACTATATACAGTATATATGAAACAAGGTTAATGCATAGATATGTCCCTTCCTCTAATGAACAACCTCTACAATTTACCTTTAAAGTTATGGGAAACTTTCTATTGCCTGTTCCAGGGCATAGTACCTTGTCAGCTATGAAACATGCACACACACACACACACACACACACACACACACACACACACACACACACACAACCAACCACCCACACACGCAAACACACGCACACACACACACACACACACATGCACGCACGAATGCACCCACACACGCATGCACGCACGCACGGACGGACGGGCGGATGCACGCACGCATGCACGTACACACACACACACACACACACACACACACACACACACACACACACACACACACACACACACTGGGGGCTTGTGCAGTTCTATGTCAGACATATTAAAATAGGCTTTTGATTGGACTCAAGAGAGGAAATATGGGAGCAGTTGTGAACGTACAGGTATGAACATAATCAGTAAGTAGTTTATTTTACAGAGCTGTGTCTATGGACTGACTAGGCCTAAAGCAACATGACTTGCGAGTGAGAAAGGCCTTAACAGAGTCAAGCCATCCCTATTGGACTGCAGGCAAGTTATCCATAAGTTATCCCAATACATCAAGCACTGATAAAGCCATGGAGAACACAGCTCCTCTACCAAGGGAAATGCCAATTATTGACAAACGAGCAGAGCACATGCAACGAGGAAGTATTGTTCACTGCAGAGGTGGCAGAGCTATTGACAAAACACATAAATAAGCCAAAAGAAATCTGTATTCAACGGGGTCCACCTCATGATTTAACCCTTGGTTGAACACAAGATGCTGTCTGATCACTACACCACAACATTATTCAATTGCCTTAATGAGTGCATTTAAAGACTATTCAACTATGCACATATTTGATGTTTCAAGCTTGTTGTAAAACATTTTTGAAGTCTCAGCAGCAAACCGCTTGTAATAGCATCCTTTCAAAATTGCTATAATGATTATGGATATATTCAAATGAAACAAGATCTCAAACACTGCGACGCAAGTCACCGTGACTAACGCGGGGTGCGTCGTTTTCCACCAACACTCACCGGAGCACTGTCTATTCATATAGAAGTACTTTTGATGTCAAACACAAAGGTATAATAATTGCGTCAATTCAAAGGTAGTCACATTATACTGGTGATTTTAATCAAGGATCAAAAACACGTGTTTGCATTATGCTCAGGAGTATTGCGTCTCCGGGATGGAAGAGGACAGATTCGCCCAGAATGTTGACTAAATAGAAAAGCAGATGGTAGCCTATTTTTTTTTTACACTCATTACTAAAAAGATGCACAAAGTTTCCACCCCACAGAACATAAAAACCCAAACATCAGCATGATTAAAAACAAATCATTTATCGTGTTGGGAGTGTGTGTGGGGGGGTAAGAAGCATAGATACTAATGAATAAATTCAACAGCTTCTCGTAACTCTGACAATTTGAACATTCGCTAAAGCATTTGATGAAAATGCACACACACTAAAAAAAACACAAAACACCACAAAAAAGAGAGGAGAAAAATAAACTTCACAACCATCCAACTGAAAAATCTGGCATTAATATTGCTTCCTCTCTATCCCATATCCATGTCAAACTGCAACGTACTGAAAATCATTATCGTTTTCTTTCTTGAGGGGTGTGAAAAGAATGTGTGGTGGTTTGCTGTTAACATGATGGATATGACCTGGGGACAAGGGGAAATTAATTTACATGTGATTAGCGAGGCTGTGATTGAATGGGTAGAGGAGTGGTGACGTGTTGTTGCCGTGTCATGAGCCTGCCATCCTGCGTGTGTGTGTGTGTGTGCGTGTGCGTGTGTGTGTGTGTGTGTGTGTTTGTGCTGAGGGTGGGAGGGTGAGATAGGCTCAGGGGATGCAGGTGTGAGAATAGCCTGGTCCTCACACACACACACACACACAGACACACACACACACACACACGCACACACACACACGCACACACACACACACACACACACACACGCACACACACACACACGCACACACACACACAAATGCTCGCTCTCTCACTTCCTCTCAATCTCTCTTTTTTTCTGTCTTTCTCTGGTACTTTTTACACGGCTGCACTCTCCTCATTTGCATCCCCTCCTGCCACCCTCGTACCAATAACAAGACCCCCCTTCCCTCCCTCCCTCCCCCCCTTCCCTCCTCCCCTCCTCCCCCCTTCCCTCCCCTCCTCCCCCCTTCCCTCCCCTCCTCCTCCTCCCTCCCCTCCTCCTCCCCCCTTCCCTCCCTCCCCTCCTCCTCCCCCCTTCCCTCCCCCCCCCCTCCTCCTCCCCCCTTCCCTCCCCTCCTCCTCCTCCCTCCCTCCCCTCCTCCTCCCTCCCTCCCTCCCTCCCCTCCTCCTCCCTCCCTCCCCTCCTCCTCCCCCCTTCCCTCCCTCCCTCCCCTCCACTTCTCATTCTCAACTTTACCCATCTTTGAAGTGTTACTGATTCTGATGAGGAGGAGACTCTGGAAATGGTTCCTCATCATGCAGCATGTTTAGACTCGTGCTGCAGAACGACAGAGAGGCCTTGGGGTGACACATGAATATACAGCTAATCTAACGTCTCTATATACTGTATTATATATATATAACCCTAACCCTGTATGACTTGATCTAATGTCTCTGTATACTATATACTGTATGACTTGATCTAATGTCTCTATATACTGTATACCTTGATCAAATGTCTCTCTATATGTTGTATACTGTTTGACTTGATCAAATGTCTTTGCTCTTCAAATAGCGACCTTATTGACCTGTTCAATGTTGATCAGAGTCTATGACTGAGTTAGTGACTTAGACAACACACACACATATACATAGATTAGCCATTTTAACAATATCAATCAGGGTTCTCTAACCTCTACGTGTCTTTGCATGGGGTTGCAGTGATCTATGAAAGACAATAACTGGTTTGGAAAGTCACGTCAAATGACACATTCATCTCTATGTTAGAGCAGTCTCCCGGTCAGTAAGAGGAAGATTAAATGGACTGACTTATATAGCGACTAATTCCAACGTGCTTTACAACGGCCTCTCATTCACCCATATACACACACATTCACACACACATCCACACACACACATTCACACACCAATGGCGGCCAAGCTACCATGCAAGGCGGCTCGCTCATTGGGAGCAATTTGGGGTTCAGTGTCTTGCCCAAGGACACCTCGACAAGATTGAAGCCAATATCAACAATTACATTAGAACACTGTGAGTATGTTAAATGAGGCAATGGTGGTGGTGTAGGTGGTGGTGGTGGTGGTAGTGGCGGTGGTGGTGATGAGGGTGGGTGGTGGTGGTGGTGGTGGTGGTGGTGCTGTTCTTGTTGGTGGTGGGTGGTAGTAGCGGGGGTAGTGGTGGTGGTGGTGGGTGGTTGTGATGGGGGGGGTGCAAGGTTGGATGCACAAAGAAACTGATTATCAAATGTTTAATCCAATTAATTTATGTGCGCAGCAGAATGAGCAGAATCCATCAGGCGGGTCCCGTGGTAGCTCTGTACTGTGAGAGCGCTCTGATGAAGTTAAATTGAGACACAATATCATAATTATAAACTGACTCGAGAGACAAGGCTAGGTTCATTTCTCCTGGTACCATTCTTCTGAGAAACAGCCTGCCTGTGTTAATCACAAGTTAGCAGCTAAATAAGGATGGGGGGTTTCGCCTCGAGCTTTGCCCACTGAGTTGTGAAACAAAATGCCGTGATTCCTTGATTAAAAATGGCTCTTCAATGCCACAAAAACACCCTCTACACAGATAACTTGAGATGATACAGAGTCCAACCATATGTAACGAATTAAAGAGAGGAGAGAACATATTCCAGGGTCGCTCTTCCCCGTGTATTAATGCTCAAATAAACTTGAGGCACAATCATTTCATCACATGCCAGCTTGGAGAGATGCTAAATTGATTTCGAGTTGTCTCGGAATACCAAATAAGGAGAGTCAACTCAAACAAATGCATTGAAATGTAGGAGCCTGTATGTGTACCTAGCTTGTGTACGTCAGCCGGCATTTGAGGAAAATATATTTCTGTTTTATTTCTGATTTCTGTTGTGTTTTAAACATCTAGAGCTTGAGAAACATCTACTCTCCTCTTTTTTAGATTAGATTAGATGTAACTTTATTGTCATCGCAGAGTTATCGCAGAGTTTATTGTCATCGCAGAGTACAAGTACTATACAACGAAATGCAGTTGGCAGTTGCCATTGTTGTGACTGCCACTAGTGAATGAATCACTTACCAAAGGTCCTGCTAACGTCTTAACATGTTGCTTCTCCTTAGGTATTCGTTTCAACCAGGGCCGGCCTCTGGCATTAGCAGTCTATGCTGTTGTTTAGGGCCACAACCACTAGAGGGGGCCACACTTTTGCCGCCGATTTAGCGCAAGCTACCACCCGTCAATCGAAAACTCTACTACCCCTGTTGATGAAACACCCGTCAGTCAATGAAAAAGTCCGCTAGCACCCCCACCCCCGTCGATGAAATACCCGTCATTCAAAAAACTGTGCTAACAGAAATCGGGGCCGGGTTACCAATGTACCTCTGAAACACATTTTAAATTCTATCTTAATGTGACAAACGACAAACACAATCTCTTACGGTTTCACAACTCCAATTTGTGGAGAAAATTCCGAAGATAATGTAGAAAGCTTGAGAGATATACCAGAATGAGGAAACGTCATCAACGTTTGTAAAAGTCGCAGGTCAAGCTAATTATGTCTCCCACGGAAAACAAGCCTGACCTGGGAGAACTCATACAATCATCCATTGATTTTCTAAAGAGAGCGAGAGTGTTTAATAAATTCTGCTACAGTACCGGGACCAGGTGGTCAACCATTGTTCCATTCTCAAAGCCCCTGATGAGAGCTGAGTGAAACCACAGAAATAATACCGCATTGTTCTGTCTAATTACAGCATGTCACTGACAAGGACGCCATTTGCATTTTAAACAAGCACTTGTTCTGATTGAGGAACAATTGTCATAAATTTCATTAAATATGAACCATACAGAGGGCAGCACTGCAGATGTATTTTTTTTATAAACCAACTAAAATAACCCACTGGGCACTTTTCCTCGCAAAAATACTTATTATTCACCAAGTTATTCTGAAAAAAAGATATGTTTTTTTTTTCTTGTTTTTTCCCCCACTCCTGCATACTGCAGCTACAGTACGTTTCCCCCTCGGTTGATTAATCTCATTACTGCTTCAAGGCCTCCCTCTCGAGCGGTTCACAGAGAGAGAGGGTCTGAGGAGAAAGGGAGAGAGAGATATGAAGAGAGAGGGAGAGAGAGAGAGAGATGGGACGACAAACTGAAGCAAGATGCCAGAATCAAATACAGTACGTGCCCTAAAAGTTTACGACCGCTCCCGCGCTACGACGTTCCTCCAGTGGATGTAAAGCCGGGCTGCGCCGCTTCCTGCGTCTCTCGCAGCTTCCTCCACAGTCTCTTTATCTTCTACTCCACTTATTTACAAATCACTGGAGGAACATCTGCTCCTACACTTGCCCCCCGAATCTATGAAGTGATGTTTTGCAATGCAACCATTTAATTTTTAATGTCGATATTCAGTTCTCCTTGAAAACAGAAGAACTTCTTTATAGAAAAAGCGCCCCTTTTGATGACAACTAAACAACATCCAAAAATCTTAGAAAAATACTGGAATTCAAGAGGATAAACACATATATCAAGTAAACAACTAACAGATAAAAACACTTGGAACGCTCACAATATAAATATATATTCTATAGCTATGTATATATGCATGTAAAGAACACTCACATCTTTGCTTTGGGAAAAACAAGTCTGCATTAAAATGTGAATAATTACTAATGTGGTGATCCAAAACATCATAGTAAGACTGCTTTGGCAGTAGGCAACTTGACGTGTTGATGTAAAGGTTCTTGTGTTTTTTGCCATAATTATCCTCAGTATTGGGTATTAAAAGGCCCTGTCACTGAATATTCATAAGATATATACTATAACTTTGACATTGTAGAAAATAAATGCCGGTTTAAACAACACTGACTGTATATGAGTCACAAAGATACGGACAAGTTATAAACTGAGGGAAAATACACACATTATTGTACATCATGTGTGCATATACAAACACACAAACAAACCCCCCCACACACACACATCGGCACACTCACACACACACACACACACACACAAGAGTACAATCACTGCACCTGCCAAACAAAAGGGAGGTTTCGCAGCGAGCCTCCTTGCACAATTACACTCAAGTGGACGGTTGCCATTGTTACTGATCCATTCTCTTCTAGCCTGACAGACGAGCCCAAGTTGGGACGCACCTGCATCTGTTCAGACCCGGAGCCTGATGGGCTGGCTTCCCGCCAACACTACCCACTCCAGCCCTCACCAAATACCGCACGTATACCGCCGCATAATAGGCCATCAGCTTTATTATTACTGAAGAGAACATTGTTCTGAATCCTCCGTAATGAATGACTCATAATGCCTACATTTGCATACCTTCCTTCAGCACAATGTGGTGTATCGAGGTTGATTCGGAGCGGTTCGGAGTTGGCGTGTGTACGTTTATTGTTTTTCCCCTTCTTCCTGCTTTCTTTCTGAGAACGTAACGTTAAGTGAGGAGAATCGCACGACGGACGGGAAGACACACAACTATGTCCGTAGTGATGATTTAGACGCTGTGAAATCTGGCGAGAACTTCAGAGAGAGCTGGGAGGTCGTCTCTCTCTCGGTCTGTCTCTCTCTGCCCAGTCTGTGGGGGACACTCAGAGTGGACCAGTGGGTGGATATAGGATCACTTGATTAGTGGAAGGCCTACTCGATGCAATGCAGCAAGTGTGTTTGTGCGTGTGTGAAAGTTGCAGTCAATACTTCATAACTTCACCCTGAAACTGTATAAGCATAGCTAAAACATACGTATGTTGTAAACTGTTGGACAAAGTGTAAATGATCTAAATTGTCTGAATTAGTTCTGAATCTAACATTCAATCGACTCCAGAATAGAGAATAACAAGGCATGACGACAGGTTAAAATAGCTGGAAAACAAAATGTTAAAAAGATAACCTTCTTCATCAACCTACAACACCACAACAAGTTATTCTAACCCTGAAATTGTGTATGTTTATGAAAAGGTTTATCATAAATACAGCTACAATTGTTCCCATCCTGCCTTGGGTTAGGTTAACGGGTCATATTGTTGTCTTCCACGTGTGCCCTTGCTACTGTAATTTCTCTGTGAGAAAACTAGATTATGCTGAGTGGTGGAATTGCCCATGGCGAGGGGGAATTAGCAGCCAATCATGTTTCGTGTTGTTGAGTGGCGTGGGTCAAGGGTTACACCCTTGACACCAGTGAATCACTGAATAAGGCCCTCAGTCCTGAGTTCTCAGGCATGTGTGGGACTGTTTATGTTGGACACAGCTCAATGTGGTCTTAAGCCATTCCATAGCAGCACACACAACAGTACACACACTATACACTACACACAATACGCTGTTTCTTCTACCCAATCCACACTTTACATTGGGTAGCTTGTAAAGCCGTTTTAACTAGATATAACTGTAACAGCAGCAGCAGCAGGAGAGAAATGTCTGCCTTGTCCTCCCTAACATAACATATTTATAAAATCAAACACAACTGTCTTTTTAAAAATAGAACGCCTTTGGCATTTTTCAAAAGAACATTGTATCCCTTCCTGAAATTTATATACTTCACTTGAGAAAGGATATCAGAGTCCTCGTCCTCCTTTATGAGTGAAACCTGAAAGGGGTTCTTTTCAACCACAATGCGCTCGTGAGGACAAACACTATCAATGTCTGAGGGGTCCCTTTCACCGCCTTTTTAATCTGGCCTCTAAAACATCTGTGGCTTCTGTGTTCACCGAGGGCTATCTGGGACTGTTACTTCTATGGCCAGGCAGTGACGCGGGGAGGGGGGAGCGGTGGTCCCTTGGTAAATTTGCGACTCTGAGGAGGCGACAGCTTTATTCATGTCAGCAAACAAGTGGTGCAAATCTCCAAGAGAAATGGGCTTTGTGTTTGTGGGGCCGTCCCCCTGGAGCAGAGCAGAGCGGGTCGAGTCGACCCGGCCCGGAGATTTCCATCTGAGGCAGGGCCTGTGAACACTGAACACACACACACACAACAAGAAGAAGAAGGGCCCGTACCCAGTGTAGCTGCCACCTCCATCCCTCCCCTCTAGTTCTCCAACCCCAGCCCCAGTCCCAGCCCCCAGCCCCAGCCCCAACCCCAGCCCCAGTCCCAGCCCCAGCCCCCAGCCCCAGCCCCAATCCCAGCACCTAGCCCCAACCCCAGCCCCAGCCCCAACCCCCAGCCCCCATCCCCAGCCCCAGCCCCCAGCCCCAGCCCCAACACCAGCACCCATCCCCAGCCCCAGCCCCAGCACCCAGCCCCAGCCCCAACCCCAACCCCAGCCTCAGTGCCAGCCTCAGTCCCAGCCCCAGCCTCAGCCCCAGCCCCAGCCCCAGCCCCAATCCCAGCCCCAATCCCAGCCCCAATCCCAGCCCTAGCCCCAATCCCAGCCCCAATCCCAGCCCCAATCCCAGCCCCAATCCCAGCCCCAGCCCCAGCCCCCAACCCCAGTCCCAGCACCCAACCCCAGTCCCAGCATCAGCTCCATCCTCACACATTGTTTTCTTTGGCAAGGCCCACCAGACACCCACACACCCACCAGGACTACAGCAATGAATTTGTTATGGAGACGCAGAGCAAAATAGTTAGTTTCAGCCAGACAGGTCAAATGTAAAGGGAGTAAAAAGAGAAACTCTTGGCACGAACACAAAGGGAAGCATTGTTCAGGTTAATATTAACGACTGTCTTTTATACGTATAGATTTTTTGCTGCATTTTCACCAAGATGTTTTCTCATAGTGCCCTTCTGGTGGGTGTATTCAAGCCTGTCTACACACTGCACAAACTGCACAGTGTAAATAACTGGAAGCATTATGTCATTTGAAGACGGGCGTCACTGTTAGGATTGCTAGCCAAAGTAAATCTAAGTGGTAACAAAGGTTAACAAACAGTAAATATGTCTTTTTACATCCTGCAGTTTATAATGTATGGACTGTCAGTGTGTTAACTTTAATAACAGTGTGTACATTTTGCTTTTTTGTGAACAACTCAGCACCTAGTCTGTGCAATTAAAATGTGTGTTTTCAAAAAGCATTCCTTCCTTTCTTTATTTTTTAATTTAAAAATAAAATAAATTACAAAGTAGTTTAAAGGGGAAATCTTTTTGTTTACTTTAACTTATGGTATACTGTATATAGCCATTGATTCTGGAAAAACATAACTTATAAATGCCTCATGAGCTTAGCCGTCTTAGAACCCCCAATATCGGCTGCTTGTTTTACTCCAGCGAGAGAGAGAGAGAGAGAGAGAGAGAGAGAGAGAGAGAGAGAGAGAGAGAGAGAGAGAGAGAGAGAGAGAGAGAGAGAGAGAGAGAGAGAGAGAGAGAGAGAGAGAGAGAGAGAGAGAGAGAGAGAGAGAGAGAGAGAGAGAGAGAGAGAGGGGCAGAAAGAGAAAGAGAGAGAGAGAGAGGGAGAGAGACGGGCAGAAAGAGAAAGAGAGAGAGAGAGAGAGAGGGGCAGAGAGAGAGAGAAAGAGAGAGAGAGGGAGGAGAGAATTAATGTGTACGAGAAAGAAAAGCAGCATCCACCTTTGACTCAGAGAGAGGGAAGAAAAAGTTAGAATGTGTGGCTTAATGGCCGTGTGTCCTCTCTCTCTCCTCTCCCCCGCCCAGGATAGGGACACGGGATACGGGGGGGGATATGAGACCCGGACGGATCTGACAGTGGAGTGCTTGATCCCCGTCCAGCTGGACCAGGGACCAACTCTCATCAGCAGCTTTCAGCTCAGGACACTGCTTTCTCCCCCCCCCCGCCCCCCGCCCTTTGTCTGGGCCCGCTCTGGGCCCTCCCTCCTCTCCAAGCACCCTGATGCCGGGTAGGTGGCCAAGTGGCTCTCTATTCAAAATCACTGTCTTTTCTCTTCCACGTGGACTGTGGAGCACAGACACTTCATCATAAGCGAGGATTTGAACTAATGAAATGTTAGCGAATGAAATGTTAGCGGCGCGCTGCCAACGTGGTCTCTCAAGTCTCTCCGAAATGTGTAGAAATAACAACAGTTCTCTGAATTCAAAGGCAGGAATCTATAAGAACAAAAATCGATCGTAGATATGAACCGAGGTTTCATCATACTGCATCGCACGCTAGCAGCCAATAACGAGATGGAGAAAGATATCGGTTCTGTACAATTGCGAGCTCACATCTGCAGTTACATGAAAAGGTTTATTCACACACATACACACACAGACAGACACACACACACATACACACACACAGACAGACAGACAGACAGACACACACACAGACACACAGACACACACACGCATACACACACAGACACACAGACACACACACACACACACACACACTCTTACAGTCGTGTACTTGTCTGTTTTTTGGCTTTGTACCTTTTAACAGGTTGCATTTAAGTACCTCCGTATTAAACAAACGCTACTATTCCACACGACCAAATGCAATCAATTAATTCAAATTTCTTAGACGAACTGCAGATCATGCAGATTCGAAAAAAGTCACTCATTCAAGAGTGTATTTTCCAATCTGGTCTGATTAGCCCTAGCGTTCAAATACGGCTGACAAATTGATCCTAAATATAATCACCCAGGGGACGTGGAGTCATTGTGAGGTGATTTATCCCTGTCATAAAGCACCAGGCCCCGGGCAGACAGACGTATGAAACCCTCTCCACGAGGTCAATACGTGGAGACAGGACGTCAGTACTGCTGACCCAGGGGGTTGCTTAGCTACTCACGCAGCTCAGGTCCCCCCCCTCACCCGGTGTATGGAACTCTGCTGGGGGGGTTGTACCCCGACCATGTCTTCAAATCATACACGTCAAATAAAGGCTTACGTGTTTGACGTGTATGATGATTTGAGACCGGTAAGACCGACTCTACAGCAGTGTGGTACTTTAACACTAGGACAGCCGTGCCTATTTTCACCGTGCCTCTTAGCGCCGACCTCGGAAGAATGGGAAGCTGCCACTTACACAGAAAGGCCACTAGTTGGCGCCTCTTGTAAATTAGCCTGCCTCCTCCTACAAAGAAAAACTGGAAAATAGCTTTATACTAGCTTATCCTGATGTGATTTGTGTGAAAATGTAAGGATACTGGATACAGTATAACCTATTGTAGAAATGGGCGGCTGTGGCCCCAGGAGGTAGAGCCGGCGTCTAATGATAGCGAACCGAACATCTCAGAGCAAAGTTCTATTTGCTCAGAGGAAATGCAGAGAAACGCCCACCGCCATGGAGAGCTCTGCATTTACCCACATCCACATGCTCATTTAATGTTGATACACATAAACACAAACCGTATAGGCGACCTCGCTCACCGAGAAAGGCTGGATGAATAGACAGCGGGCGCTATGGGCGCCGCCCCCTCTATGCCTGTCAGTGATGTCATTGTCAGTTGTTGTGACAGCTCCTAATCACGCCTCCTCTGTTAGAGAGGGACGCCATTCAGTCTCCCTGCTAGACCGCTTCTCCTCTCTGTCAATCACTGCCAATCTCCAACCCCCCCCCCCCCCCATGTACACCCCTTGCGGGTACATGTCTGTTGGGACTAACATAGAATAGTTATATAACAAATAATATGCTATAGCTACTTAATGTACACTAACATTGTACTTTGTTGTACTTACTCAATGTAGCCTATACTATAATTGTATTCCCTTAAATGTGTGCTTTAGTATATTTACACAACATTATACTTGATTGGCATTTTCTTAAATGTGGACTTTAGTTTACTTAGAAAAAGTATACTTTATTATGCTGTGAGTTAACCCAGCTAGTTAGTTTAGGGTTATTCAGAACCAGTTTAAGATTGAATAATACTTCTTGAAGCACTGAACGCAAGCTGCCGTCTTTCAGTAGCCAGTTGTACAGAATCTGCTACACAGTAGACAATCTTTTAGATTGTTTTTTTTGTGCGGAGGCAATATCATTTATGTACAAAGTGAAGAGGACTGGACCCAATATAGAACCCTGCGGCACACCTTTCGAGATGGGTAAACATTCTGATTGAAAGTTAGTTAAAGCCTTATTGTCCATACCAATAATAAAAAGTGTTTGTAGGAGTAAGTAACCGTCTACTGGATCGAAAGCTTTAGATAGATCTAGAACAGTGCAGCACAATACCTCTTCCTGTCTAAAGCAGATATAATGTCATCTGTAACCAACGTGACAGCGGTGATTGTACTGTACTTTGCTCTAAAACCAGATTGAACAGGATCAGGAATTGAATAACTCGAAAGGTACAACTTAAGTTGAGTGTTTGCTAAGGTTTCTAACATTTTTGCCAGATATGAAAGCTTGGAAATTGAGCGATAATTATTTAAATCGTCAGTGATGCCTCCTTTATGTAAGGGTGTCACATGGGCAGTCTTCCAGGGCCTAGGAAAACTACCAGTGGAAAGGCAGAGATTAAATATATGAGTTAACGGTTCAATGATGGATGGAGCTGCCAATTTTATCAAGAAGGAGCCCAGATTATCCTCCCCAATCGGACGTCTGGCATTTATGGCTTGCATGGCATCCAGGACGTCAACAGGTGATACAGGTCAGAAGGTGAAAGAGGAAGTACAGTCTACCATATTCATACACAAATATGGAGCAAATAGTGGGTCAGAATAAGCTCTCTCAAATAAATGGCCAAACAAAATGTTCATTAGAATAGAATAGACTTTTATTGTCCTTGTACAGTTGCCTATACAATGAAATTGTAGTGATTCTTCTGAAGGGGCAAAAAAAGAAAAACGACAAATATTACACACTAGACAAATTAAAAAGCAAAAATGCTATAAAACAAGCTAAGAGACAATGAGGCTAAACAAAAGTTTTTTTAATTAATATAATATGGAAAGCAAATGAAGCACAACATTTGCCATTAATGGCGTTTACTGCGTTCCAAAACTTGTCTGGATTAGAGGATGAGGTGGTAATTAGATTCAGATAGTAAGTAGACTTAGCTTTTCTTACAGCTGCTGTGCATTTATTTCTAGCCCGCCTGACAGAGAGCCAGTGTCTAGGATCACCAGATCTTCTAGCTAGAGAGCTACAGGCTCAGAGCTACAGGCTCAGAGCTACAGGCTGAGTCTCTCAGATTAAACTAGGAGGACAACTCTGGGGTGAACCAGGCGGTTGTTCTATTTTTGTTTCTAATCTTTTTGAGTGGAGCGTGAACGCTAACAACTGAGGTGAATGTTTCAGTTAAGAAGGTCCAGTGCCGGTTGAGCATCAATGAACTTAGAAGTAGAGCTGATGTTACTATGTGTAATATCTGCCACGATAGATTGCTCATTAAAATGTTGGAGATTTCTTTTCAAGACCACATGAGATTTGTTCTTTTCTAAGCGAGTGCTTCTGATAGTTTGTAGTTATTAATTGAATCCAGTGCTCGTTTTGAGATTGACCTATGTATTAACAGTGTTACCCGTCGGTTTTGTATACTTTGATTACTGCTATCCCTCAATTATAGTGTGTCAAGTTGCTAAGCATAATTTAGTAGAATAATTAGGACCAAGATACACACAGTATGAATGAATGAATGAATGAATGAATGAATGAATGGTCTTTATTGTCATTGATATAGTACAGGTACCAAACAACGACATTTGGGAGGGGGGGCTCCCCTGGTGCTAGGAAAAAAAAACTAAAAAACAAGAAGGGAAAGGAGCTGGTTTACATAAATAAAGGCTATGTACACTATCCACTATACTATACTGTACAGATAACAACTGTATGCCATTCATACAGTATGTATAAGTCAGCAGCCTCTAACTTGATTGGCAGTTAACTTTCAAAAGTGACAGTTGCACAGTGTCATGTCCCCCTCAACCTCAATGGGACATTGATTAATAACGGTTGAATATTCAAATGTAAATAAAAAACATAAATAATGCATTTCTAATCTAATTTAAGTGTACTTAAATGCCCACATACTATATATACATAGACACATTATTAACACACTTCTAATATATTTCATACTCTTTCACCATAGCTTTGAATATGACTAAGATTACAGGGGAAGTGTGTTGAAAGTGCATCTCAGATAATCTAATGTACATTATGTATATTTAAGTATGAATTAAGAGGGGTCAATTGAACATATTTCAAGTACATTTAATATGCTAACCTACAAAATGTACAATTGTACTACACAGGGCCATTTAAGTATCCTTTAATACAGTATATGTAAGCATATTTAAAAAGTAAACTAGATATATAATATCGATAGCCTCATAGCATAATTGCCATATTGCCAAAAGTCATATTTTGGCCAAATTGAGATATCTGCCTAACTCTATTCTCCTAACACTGCTGATTCACTGTGCATTGTTGCCTATGCCATCAGCCTATCAGAATGCTTGTTACATACAAATCACTATCTGCCCAAGTCATCTCTTTGACATAGGCATTTTTGACACTACATACAAAGATGGCTCGGCTGACCACAAGTGAAGCATGACTTCAATTATGCTATGAGGCTGACAATATGTAAGTATATTAAGGTATATTTTTTGTTAGTTAGTTTGGGTGACTGACATGATATGACATCAGCCCAACCTGCAGTCTCTCGTTCTCTCTCGTTGCTGTGTTCTGTCAAAGCCCAGGTCTGAGTTTCCCTGTTCGCTTACAATGCAGTAACACAATTCAAACGAAAGCCCATCTCTTTCTACTCTGCCTCTTCAAATGTGGGATCAATACAGCGAATATATGTAAACTTTTGTTTTACACACAGTGTCTTTGGAATCGACTTCAAAAAGAGGATACTTCAAACACTGGGTCTGAGAAGACTTTGATCTCGCCCTGAATGCAATGAAGTTATGTTGCATTAAATTTTAAAAACTGGACTTTAAAGACAGGAGACTGGTAAGAAAGATACCTGTATCGAAAGCAGAAGTTGTACTCCAGGAGCAGACAGGCTTCAATAAAACACAATGGTGTCTGTAGATCCCAAACAATCCATCACATCTAAAGACTGAATAATAATAATAATAATAATAATAATAATAATAATAATAATAATAACAACTTTATTTGTATAGTGCTTTACCTGCAAACGTTGCAGCTCAAAGTGCTTTAATCATTATATAATCTTAATTGAATTATTTAGTCATTTAAAGGCAATATTAAAAAGATGGGTTTTTAGACTTGACTTGAACATATTTGCTGAGGTTGCATCCCTAATGTAAACTGCCAGTGCATTCCACAATCTGGGTGCATAAAATGACAATGCAACCTCACCAAATCTCCTCTTTTGTACATGTGGTACACAGAGAAAACCAGCGTCAGAAGACCTGAGAGCTCTATTGGGCTGATATGCTAGCAAAAGGTCTTTCAGATATTCTGGTGCTGTGCCAGTGAGAGCTTTCAGAGAGAGAATCACTGTGAAGATCTGAACTGATTTAAATAAACAATGTATGGATGATGGGCGTCCTTGGAATTGATTGACAAATAAGAACATCTTAAATGCAATAAAAAAAAAACTCAAAGTAAATCAATCAAATATATGACATGATGATTCAGATTCAGATTCAGATTCAGATTCAGATAACGTTTATTGCCATTATGCATACACATATAGGAATTTGCTTCGACATTACAGTAAGTGCGTTTATACTTTTTTCACGTGTCAAAAAACAGGACAACACAACAACGATAACGATGGCGATGATGATGACGATGGTGATGCTGATGCTAATAATGTTACCAAGTACACATTTTTCGTGCAATGTCAGATTAAAGTCAAATTCAATTCGTTTTTTTTCTCCATAATTAGTCTTTAACATCATCAGGGTTTCATCCAGGTTTCTTTCTGTCTCCATCGGGCAAAGAGGCACCCTGAAGCACAGACTGTCAGTTTACAGTTACAGCTGTTACACTTTTTCTCAGTTGCTAAAACACATCTCTTGAAACCTCCACCCATTTTCTCAAAACCTTAAACACAAATCCAAAAATTCAAACTCCATTCACAAAACCCCAGACTTTCCTACCAAAATCAAACTATCACCTCAAAACCACTTATCCTGTGTTCAAAACCAAACACTGTGTTCAGATCATACACACAGCAAGTAAAAATATATTGTAAGGAGATGTTCAGATGTTCAGTGTTATATGGCCCCAGGTTTGCATGCCGGTGGAGAACCCCCCAGTTACTTATGGCTGCACAAAGGGTGACATTGCCACCACGCTGGCCAGGGACTTCCACAATGGCACGTTGACCAATTGTGTTCCTGCCGCTCGGCCTCCTTTTCGCCAGATTGAACCCTGCTTCATCTATGAAAATGTATTCATGGGGCCAATGGAATCCAGTTCAAACACTCTCTATAAAAATAGATAAACAGTAGTTTAGTACAGTAAGTGATACAGAAAGACAGACTTCTGCAATAGTGCATTTACAGTATATGCACTCCAGATTTACCTACATTACAATCTAGTTTACTGTACTGTAAACGTAGCAACTGCAACTACTAGCCTACAGTCTACTAGCATCAGTGCTGAAAGTGTGTGTAGGTCACAATTACTTGCACATGCTGATATCTTAGATCTTTGGCTCTTGCAGAGTTGCGATCAAAGGGTACTCTGTACACTTGTCTGCTGCGTGCGAGGACACTGGAGTCGGATGGCATTATTTTGAAGGACCATGTCAACAATAAGGGCTTCTTGTTGTTGGGAGAGAAGTGCAGTCCTGCAGTCCTTATTTGGCCGTCTTTCAATTCTACAAAGGGGAATATGCACTTACAAACTCTGAATGTCCTGATGATGCTGGCCACAGAGAATCTGCTCAAATTGGGTTGGATACTTTGTCCTGCTTCCCTCATTGTCATCCCATGAACAACAACATGGTGTACAATAGTTGCGCCGATTTCATCAGTAATGATTGTTCTTCGTCTTCCTCTGGCTCTCATGTCAACAATGAGTGCTGCTTGTTTATTGGGAGAAAAGTGCAGTCCTTCCACCCCCATTTGGCCGTCTTTCAATTCTACAAAGGGGAATATGCACTTACAAACTCTGAATGTCCTGATGATGCTGGCCACGGAGAATCTGCTCAAATTGGGTTGGACTCTTTGTCCTGCTTCCCTCATTGTTGTCCCATGAACAACAACATGGTCTACAATAGTTTTCTGTTTTTTTTCCTGAGTGGGGCAGTCCCACTCATATTTTTTTTTTATTGCTACAGAGATAGTAGAGATTATGACAGGAAGGATGGGTGAGAGAGAGAGAAGGGATGACATGCAGGATATGTCCGTGGCTGGAATCGAACCGGGAACTCTGCGGTTACGTGGTCGACGCTTAGTCCGCTACGCCACCTAAGCGCCCCTGGTCTACAATAGTTGCGCGGATTTCATCAGTAATGATTGATCTTGGTCTTCCTCATCCCCTTCCTCCTCGTCCACCACCTCTCACACCAACTCTTCCTCCTCTGCCTCTCTGTATGTTTCCGTCCATTGTAGGTGGATGCACATCTACCACCTGTGCACTCTGAACTTTTATCCTGCCCAATTGGTCTGATCACATCATTAGAAACGTGTGTGTTAAATTGTTAGTTGTCGTGTGTAACAGATGACAACTGTGTTGGAGTTGTGTTCACATTCTGCTGCCAGTGTTTACAATTTTGCAACACAAGTGTATCACAGTGTGAAATGTGTTTAGTGACTGAGAATGTGTTTTGGCAACAAAGAGCGGATGAGTTTTGCAAATTGTGTCTAAGTACCTGAACAGTGTTTACAGGTTTGGCCAAAAGAGTGTTTGATTCGACAAATGACTTTAGGCCACTGAGAATTTGGTTCAGAGAATGGGGTTTAGTGTTTTAGCAACTGATAAAAAAAACTGTAACACCGAGAATAATTCAGTTAGGAGGTGGGTCTGTATTTGGGGTGGAGATCTGTTCCATTAGGGCATGATTAAATAATGATAAGCCGGTGAATTTTGACTACGACAGACAGTACAGTGGATGGAACCCGTGACCCACTTTAAACTTTCACATCTGATAGGGATAAACCCCTTTGATAGTTTGTGTTGAATGCCGTCTCTATCTGACAGTCACTTTTGGGTATTCAAATACGCTTCT
This sequence comes from Nansenia antarctica, assembly GCF_963989245.1. Classification (NCBI taxonomy): domain Eukaryota; kingdom Metazoa; phylum Chordata; class Actinopteri; order Argentiniformes; family Microstomatidae; genus Nansenia; species Nansenia antarctica. The sequence continues at coordinate 6,094,933 of NC_137689.1, read as the reverse complement.
CTCTCCCCTGTTTTCTCCCCTTCTTTCTTGGCTCTCTTCAGGATGCATGCTAGAGTTAGGTCATGTGGATGTGCGGTGGAAGGTAAGTGTGACTGAGTGATGTCTCCTATAATCTCTTGGACATGTTATTCTCCAGGAGGATACGAAGGCTTGCCTCATCAAACATTCATCTAGGAAGAGTAGCCAAGAGGCTGGAGGAGAGATGGACTGGCAGGGGAGGAGGAGGAGAAATGGATAGAGGGAGAAGGAGGAGAGAGAGAGAGAAGGAGGAGAGAGAGAGAGAGAGAGAGAGAGAGGGGGGGGGTTGAGAAGGATGGACTGGCAGGGGAGGAGGAGAAGAAATGGATAGAGAGAGAAGGAGGAGAGAGAGAGAGAGAGAGAGAGGGGGGGGTTGAGAAGGATGGACTGGCAGGGGAGGAGGAGAAGAAATGGATAGAGAGAGAAGGAGGAGAGAGAGAGGGGGGGGTTGAGAGAGATGGTAAAAGATAACTCTAATTCATGAAATATATTATGAATACTGTTGTCACCTAGTGTGATACCACCCTCGTTTACCTTTCAAAAAGCAAAACAAAAGTTATGGACTTGTGTGTCATTATGAAATGAAAGAGCGACATCCTGTAGATGTAAAACTGGGGTGACGTCAAATGGCACAATAGACAAGTAAGGTCTGATATACTCAGATATACTCTGACAACCAGTTGCATACAGTTCTATCTAATAGCAATAAAAAAATACATTACCTTGACGCCATTGGTGTGTGAATGTGTGTGTGAGTGGGTGAATGAGAGGCTGTTGTAAAGCGCTTTGGAGCAGCAAAAAAGGCGCTATATAAGTGCAGTCCATTTACTGTTTACCATTTACCTGCATCCGGAATGCTTACACACACAAACAAATAATACAAACTCTCTCTCTCTTTCTTTCTCTCTTTCACACATACACATGCGCACGCACACGCACACACACACACGCACGCACACACACACACACACACACGCACACATGCACACACTCTCTCTCACTCACACACACACACACACACACACACACACGTGCACACTCTCACACACACACATGCACACACTCTCTCTCTCACACACACACACACACACACATACATACACACACACACACACGCACACACTCTCACACACACACACACACACACATGCACACACTCTCTCTCACACACACACACACAGACACACACACACACACACACACACACACACGTACATAGACACAAGTGCACTGTGTGTTAAACATGCTTTGAGAGCTTAGAGGGGCTTTGAGAGTGATAACCCCTAACACAAAGCCCTGAGGCTGAGCTCCAACACAAAGCTCATAATCTGCCCCAGTGTTCCAGCCTGCCTGCTGGGCCACCTCACTGTTCTGGAGACGTACACCACCGGAGGTGCACTGCTGCTCGCCTCTACCCCTCTAGCCCTCACTTAATTAGAGGAGACCTTTTTACGCTAGGTACTATTGTACTCTGGTCCAGATGTGTATGCATATACAGTGGGTTCAGATAGTACTCAAGGATTTGTGTCTTTACTTAATTACTGCCTTATTACTGTCTTATTACTGTCTTATTATTATTATTATTATTATTATTATTATTATTATTATTATTATTATAATGCTCATTATCCCATATTAGTAAGGTTACATAAGTAACATCATTATATCACATTACAGTAGGTAATGTAATAATAATAATAATAATAATAATAATAATAATAATAATACATAATAATAATAACTTAAATGTATATAGCGCCTTTACAAACCTACGGTCGCTTTACAAGGGAATGGGACAAACAGAACAGAGCCAGAGAGACAAACGCACAAAACAAGAAACAGTAAAACAGCTAGAAGGGTAAGACCAGAAGAATGAACTAACAAGCTGACATGCAGACTACAAGGTTGAATGCGATGGTGAATAGGTGGGGGGTTTTAAGGGCAGCTTTCAATATGTCCAGGGTTGGAGAGTCACAGGATATCATATATAATGTAACATGCATTGTGTGTTACAAAGGCTAGGCTCTCTCTCTAGGCTTTGTAGTGTTTTATATCACCCAGATGAAAGACGTTGTTTAAGGCAGTGTCCCGTAGACTAGATATAGTGATGTTGTACCAGGGAGGTTTACTACTGTACTGTGCCTCCTGCTCCGATTTCCTCCAGGTATTTGTAGCTACTGTAGGAGTTACAACACTACTCGCTACTGCTGCTGTAGAGAGGGAGACTGCAACAGACAAACTACCCGCCACAGCTGTCATCTATATTCACAGGATGAACCTCTCGCTCCAGAGGAGGCATCTCGTTTTCAAAGGGGTGCTGTTAAGGGAAGAGGAAAACATAAAACGGGTATATTGTCCAGGAGGAAGTCGTCCAGACATTTTTGTGGTTGG
>NC_137689.1:6060024-6087524 GCF_963989245.1 Nansenia antarctica | reverse complement strand
AGAGGGTGAGTAAGCGCTGTGGTCAAGCTGACGGGTCAAAGGGGAGTCTAGCTCCTATAAAAGCTCTCCTCCTCTCCCCCCTCTCCCTCCTCTCCCCCCTCTCCCCTGTACGTACTGTACCACGGTAACATATCGCTGCATCAGCCCTGGAGTCCACACAGAGCAGGCAGCACAATGTGCTGTGCTTGCGTTAGCTCATTATCTAACACAGGCACATAAGATAATTTAATATTTCCTTTGTGTTCAGGGACACCGCGGCAATTAGCTAACAAGTGGGTCATCCATTAAACAGGCCCGTGGCCCAGAGAGAGATATTGGCCTCTAGGGCAACACTCAACAATTCTGTGTAATAGAAACTGCTGAAACAGAGAGTCCATTAGTAAACATTTAGGAAATCACTTAGATCCAGGTCTCCAACGGGTAATTATTTCAGTCATCATTTACAACAAATACAGTACTACATAATGTTGCCTTTTGTTTTATTTCCCCCTCCGTCATGATGTTAATTTTAAAGTTGCACTCTCAGCTATCTAGTAATTGGTCAACTGCATTTAGACTAGTGTAGAACTACCCCTATCTTTATAGCTGTGAATAAGGAGAGACTTGCATTTGGTCCTGTTTCCATGCTAACATGTTTTAAGCAATAACATGTAGCAAGAAACAATGAAACCAAGTTTATAACCTTTGAAATATAACCTGAATGGGATCTCTAAGCTACAAACATCACCTGCAACACTGGCTGTGTTCGTAAATTCGCTCTGAGAGCGCCGGAGCGCACACTGGGTCCAACGTCATAAAGGAACCAAGTCATTTGATCGGACAATAGGCATTCTATGAGTACCTATGATCAGATTTCCAGAGCGTATTTACGAACGCAGCCACTGTATTCTTCCCCAGCTGTTGGTACGGCATACATAATGAAAGCCTGTTGCTTTTCCACAGATTGCGATATGTGACCCACTGCCCCAGACCCGGACCGTGCCGTGCCCACCTCAGAGGCTGCACGCTGGGGGGAGACGGAACCAGGGAGCTGGGTATCGACTGGATCCCTCCGCTGTGACCCCATCCTGGAGTACGGCCCAGCGGTCCCTCACAACCACACAAAGAGTGGACCCTTCCCTTCGCCGTCCCCCCCCTTCCCCCATCCTCCTCCTCCTCTCCCCCCTCCGGTCTCGCCTGGGCTGGACACCCCCTTTGAAATAGTTCACATCAAAATAAATACTTAATGTGGGGGCATGCTTTTTTTAAAAATATTTTTTTTTTCTTCTTCTTCTTCTTCTATTTACATGAAATAATTCATCGAACACACTAACATTTGTAATAGCTAAAAACCAAGAGGCCTCTCACAACTGCTGGAAAAGAGTAGACTCAAGGCTGATCAATAGAGGCCTTGGGGGGTTTTTATTTACTGTTCCCTGATCAAGGCTAGCCAGATTAGTATAGGTACAGTGTAAATAGGGGGCTAGCTCCCCGCGCATAGGCGGCGGCGGTGGTGGGGCTCGCCGGCACAGGTTCGAGGCATGCTCTCTCGCCTTCATTAATATGATTAGGAAAACAGCCTCGGGGCAGTGTGGATGCAGAGCAGCGAACGCCAGGGCTCGGCGGACGCCTAGCGTGCCTGCAAACACGGGCGGCGGCGGCGGCACAATGGCAGGCTCCGTTTGTTTTCCCTGGCCCCGCTGTTGCTTGTGTTTGTGCGGACGGACGAGAAAGTTAGGGGGGGAGAAATCCATAATTCTAAGCAGAATGCATAATGGGACAGAGAGAGAGGAAATGTAGTCACATCTGATCTGGGCTGTAGACAGGAAAGAACAAGAACTGAAGCCTATGTATCTAATCTAGTCTATTGTTCCGTTCGCTAGGAGGTTCGCTCTGTTCTTCGACGCTAGTTCGAAGCTCGTTTTTGTTTTTTCGACGGTCAACGTTCGTTGTAAGTGTCTCGATCGGAGTGGAAAAATATGCGAGAGAAAAAAGAGAAAACTTCCACATGAAAATGGGAAAAACACATATTTATATTTGCTTCGTCTAGCTGTATGATTTGACTGCGGCACCCAGACAGAGTGTCTTTGGGAGGTTGTCATCTAGTGAGTAATTATGATTGGCCCCTGTGTCATAATCTGAGAAGGGCGCAGACACTTCCACTGATCTATTCATCTTGCTACAGCAGTCACCGACCGAGATCTACCCTGCTGGGTCTTGAAACAGATTTTCACCTCCTCACTCCAACAGACAGTCAAACACAAGTGTTATGAATATGTGTTCCATATTCAGCAAAAAATATCACTCGAATCAGAGACAGGGTTTTGCAGCTTGTGGTAAAGATAACAGGGATTATTAATAATGTCTGGGACTGATGATTTATTGTCCATATATGTGCATATAAATGTACTGAAATTAAAAATACAAATGCATTATGAGTTTGCTTCTCAAACAACTTAGATCAATTAGATTAATACTAATATGGAGAATGCATATAAGATCAAACATCTTCTCACTTAAAGGGGGCAATCTGGGTTTGGTGCATCCATTGGTGGATTTTTTTGGGATTAATGATATCCATTGTGTGTTTTAAACCATTGTTTGTAATCAATGCAATTATAACCAAGCATTGTATAACTTCAAACCCTGGTTAAAACTATAATTTTTAGGGGGTGCGCAAGTGGAACACTAAGGCACATCCGGTATCATCGCAACGTCCCTACTTATAGAAGCTCTAATTACCAGTGTGCCAATGCTAATTACCATTATGTGTTCAACAGAGTGACTCACAGCATGAGAGAGGGGCCTATGATCAGCTATGCGCTAGCTTGGCCCCAGCTAACTAGCTGCTGCCTTCAGTTAGCCCTACACGTGAAAATTTGGATTTAGTTTCAAAGCACGGAGGAGGACAAACTTGCTATTGTAAGACCAGGATTAAGTAAAGACACTCTGCAAGCCCTTCATACTGTAGTAGTGTTCACTACGGTGGGTGGTTGGGCAACACAGCCTCAGGCGAGCATGCACTGTTGGAGTTGCTGTCAATAATGATCTGATGTATTGAGTATTGAGATGATGTGATCTTGTTTGCAGGTTGCTAAACTGGATATTTCTGCTGGAGGAGATGAAGTACCGCAGACGCCCAGTAGATGGGGCTCCACTGTGGGGCTAACTGTGGGGGAAAGGCTGCACAATGCACAGTAGTCCTAATACACATATGAAATAAGCACACATTTTTACAACAACAGTTATTTGTCTATATTTACAACTTAGGCTACGCATGCATGAATGATATCATTCTCCAGAAATATCTATTCAGTGTTTTAATTACTATTTTCTTTCTATCCAATATACTGATGTTATTATGTATTTTGTGTGTATCTTTTTAGATTTAACTCCACATTAAAAACCCTTTAGAACCCCTTTATTGGGTGGCCTGGGGCGGTCCAGTGGTCTAGCAACACGGCCTAGAGTACACACACACACATCGACACATACGCCAGCATGGGTTTGAATCCAGCCCATGCCCTGCTGACATGCCCTCTTCTCCTTACCTCCCTGCCTCTACCCTATAAAACATATAGGCCTACCTATATAAAACACCTTTAAAAAAATAATATTAATTGGTAAACCATGCAAAAAGGGGTCAAACAAAACCAAAGTAAGCAGGCTATAGATAATGTATGGCTTGGGGGTGATGAATAAAAGATACATTGATTGCTAACAAAAGCTATAAAACGTTAACAAACTGAAGAGGGATATCAGTGTACAAAAACCAACAAACTACACAGAACCTATAAAGACTTTCATCACCAAAGCTAAACTAAACTATTCCTCTAGATTCAATTACAATTGAACAAACAAAAGAAGCTAACCCACTGCAACAATAAGTGGATATCAAAAGTGGAGCAATTGAAGCTAATTCCAGAGAGGAGGAGCAGCAGTGCATTGTGGGTGTCCTCCTCTCCTGTACTGTCCTAATGTCCTGCTACGTCCAGCGACTAGCGCTGAGGAGGAGTCAGCCGGCAGACAGACAGATGAAGCGCAGCTGGACCCCTCCTGTCCCCCGTGTGTACGACAGGCGATCGTTAGGCCCGAGTTTACACTCTCTCCGCCCCCCCCCCCCCCCCCCTCTCTCAACAGAGTGATGGAAAAGCCAGATTATTCCTGTCAAAGTGCAAAAGAGCAACAATGCGGGGCCTGGCCCTTTTGTTTCCTCTCAGTTTTTCAAAGGCGTTTGTTCTTTGATAAGGAACCCCCCGGAAACGCTTCTCCTCCGACATGCTGGTGGGAACCTATGGAAAAGAATACACTTTCTATCAATTGTGTTGTTGTTCTTATCCCCCAGCGGAGAGGCGGCGGTGCGGTGGGTGTGGGAATAGCGTGCATTCTGGGGCGCTGCTGCGCGGAGATAGCATTCACAGGGCCAGGGGCTTGCAGAACAGCCTTCATTCAGCCTGGAGAACCTGAAGGCCTTACAGTACACCCAGGCTGCTTTGTACAGAGGGGACGGACAATGTACACTATACTGGGTTTAGCCACAAAGAAACAAGGCAAGATTTGATAGTAAAAGGGGGTTTGGCAGGAAGGTTTGTGTGTGTGTGTGTGTGTGTGTGTGTGTGTGTGTGTGTGTGTGTGTGCGTGCGTGTGTGTGTGTGTGTGTGTGAGTGTGTGTGGTGGGGAGGGGGGGTGTCCGTGTGTTTGTGTGTTTGTGTGTGTGTGTGGAGGGTGTGTGTGTGTGTGTGTGTGTGTGTGTGTGTGTGTGCGTGTGTGTGTGTGTGTGAGTGTGTGTGGTGGGGAGGGGGGGGGGGTATGCGTGTGTGTGTGTGTGTGTGTGAGTCTATGTGTGTGTGTCTGTGTGGGTGTGCATGGGTGTGTGTTTTCAGGGAATGTGTATTAGTGTCCGCAATTGCAATAATTCAATTACATGACGTTTTATGACCAGTGTGCTAATGGCAAAGACTCATTCACACACGGTCACCCACACACACACACACACACGAGACACACAGTCATACAGTACACACAGACGATTTCTCACACACTCTCTCCCACACAACATCCGCTTATCTCTGTCACAGAGAAGAAGCTCTGTCAACCGTCTGTCTGAGCACAAGAGAACACATGAGAGGCGGCTCTGCTCTCGACATTTTAAGGCATTCATTAATTTAAACTTTCCATTACTGTAATTGTTTAAAAAAATTAGTATATTTCTGTGGCACATGGCTTTTAAGGAGGAAGTAATAGCCAAAATGTCACGACTGATAATAATCGAATTGATTATTGTTAATTAATGACATTAGCGTCTCTGAACGCTGCATTTCTCCAGTCTGTCTCTCGACTCCGATTTGGTGAGCAGCTCATCAGATGACGCGTTTGGCCTAAGCACTTTTCAGACAAACTTGGACCCACAGCTGCCCCCCCACAGAGTCACCACAGTGCATTGGGTAAATTAGTATTATGATTTTAACGGATAAATTCCCCGTTCCGCCTAATTAATCCGCTACATCACAGGGGGACGTGACACCACGGGCCCAGCAGATCAAGGAGCACAGATCAAAGGCACCACTGCTGTGTCCTACACAGGCCGAGAGGACCGGTCTTGTTTATTTCTGTGTACAGATGGTCAATGAACCAGTGGCTGGAGAAGAATGTAGAACGTAGAATGTAGAATATAGAATATAGAATATAGAATGTAGAACGTAGAATGTAGAATATAGAATGTAGAACGTAGAATGTAGAATATAGAATGTAGAATAGTGTTGATGTAGGAGAGGGGATGATTTTCAAACTTGACATTTTCAAAAGCTTGTTGAACATGCTTGGTGTTTGGATCTCATGATTTGATTATTAGCATAATGTACCCACATCAGGCTTACAACACACAGGCTGGGTCCTAACTAGTTGTAGCATGATCGTGGAATGTCCTCGATATGTTGATCACAACAGTGGTAGTTGCTGAAACTTTCTGCTAATTATTTTCGGGATCTTAATCCTGGTCGATACTGGTTACACTTGTGGTAGGCTCTCGGCCAAAACGACAAGATTATTGACATCTCATTAGATTATCAGAGTAATCAACAGATCATAAAATCTGGAGAGAGGGAAACATATCATTTTTATTTTATACTCCTCAAAGGAAATGATCTCAGCATGCCATTTACCCTGTTTTATTATAACATCTAATCTCCTTAGGGAAGACGAGTCCCCACAGTATGGAGCAAAGGTAAAGGTTAGCCCTGGATCAAGAGAGAATTTACACCGCTTTTTCCACAGGAAAACATCCATGACTTTATTGCAAAATGACAGCCGTGTTAGAGAATATTTTTCAGTAGGCGAATATTTGCTGCGTGCTTTTCTCATGGCTGTGGATACGATTGTTTGATTGTGTCCCTGGTGTGTGCTTTATTTTGGCATTTTCATTTCAAGTAATGCCCCGGAATCTTCTTTTCACTTGTACTTTTTTGTGAGGCATATGAACCACAATTGAAGTGACATTCTTTGTATTTTTTTATATGTTAACAACTCATTTGAGCTTTATGGGTGTGGGTTCCAACTGGGACATTTATTGTACAGTAGTCGTAATGAAGATAGGAAGATCATATTCCTTACCAGTCCTGCACACGTCCCTGACACACGTTGCTCCTTTAATTGAAGAGCAGCCGTTGAAGAGATACCTAACTCAACATCACTTTACTACATCATATTTCACTTTTTTTTATGTTCAAACAACATTATATAATAACAATATATTGGCGTCGCAGTGCTTTGTCGGTCGCGAATACCCTACATTACAAACGGGGGGGTTGAATAAAAACATTGGCCTCTCCTCAAACTCGAAAATGAGAAAGGAGCTAGGCCCCACTCTTTATTCTAACACAAATTTGGCTGTGCAACCCTCCAGAAAATGCAGTGTCTTGCCAAGGCTCACCACATATTCACTGTTTACTGCTGGCTGTTGCACATGTGGTTTGTGCATACGCTCTCCTCTCCCAGCTAAATCATCTGTGGTCCCTGGGCTTTCTTCTGACGCGCTGCCGCCACGGCCGCTTAAATGTTTTAAGCAAAAGAAAAGGCATTTGTATGAAATAATAATGACCATTTCAGACATTTATATTTCTGACTGTCATCTCTCCCTTTCTCTCTCCTTTCTCTCTCTCTATCCACCCAGGCCCTCGGCGCCCGCTCTCTCTCTCCCTCCTGTTCGTTCGTTCTATCTTCTCAGGGTAAACGTCCCTTAGCTTTTACTCTCGGGTCTCCACGGTGTCTCACATGTGAATGAAATGAAGTGACAGACAAGGTTTTCTTTTGTTTGTTTTAATTTTTTTGACTGAAAAGGTTATTTTTGGGGTTTGTACGTTTTTTGACTGACACGGTTTGTGTTCCTCATCCACTTACCATGACAGACTCCCCCCCTCCCTCCCTCCCCTCCCTCCTCCTGAGTCATAATGACCTATAGTATGAGGAGAAGCACCATCGTCACAACCACAGACTCATATCAGACCGAGCTGAGAATGGGCCAGGCTCGCACCTCCTCTCTCTGTAGATCAGTTCCCTCAAGTCAAAGACTCTGGGTCTGAAGCAACTTGGGGGCAGGAATGGTCCGTTGAATAATGCATACAGAGAAGTATCAGAGTGCTTCATTAATACACTATTCAATGGGACACGGAAAAAACAAGACTATCCTTTATAGGGACATACTCTTGAATAGAATAGCAGTTGTCCCCCGTAGCCCTCGAAGCGTTGAACAAGATGTATTTTAGACGTATCGCGTTACTTCCAGAGACACGCGTTTCTCTTGTACAACCAAAAGTAAATTGTCACTAAACTCAACTGCAGGACAAAAAACACCCTACTGTTAAACGATTAACCTGATAAGAGCTCAGAGTCTCATTGAAGAAACGTGCAGTAAACAAACCCCATACCGTACATTTTATTCGCTCAATCTCCCCACACGGATTATACAGTCAAACAAGAACAACATCAAACACACAAAACCCCTCTCTCTCCCCAGTAGTTTTGTCTGTCTGTACTGTTCTTCCCTTTGTGTCGGCGCGCCTGCAGTCTCAGCAGAGAGTAGATGTCACGATGCATTAAGAAGTATGAGTTCCAGGATGTTCCCCATTTAATCTCCTTGACTTCCCCAGTTAGCAGAGAGAGGGGCTGAGGAGCGGCGTAGGCAGCCATGGGATCGTATAGTTACAGCATCCTGTACTACAAAGCTACTGCTCTAGCTGACACGCTGTTAGCCTGAGGTGCCCTGAGGCTCTCGCAGGCATGGTGTGCCAGCCGTGTAAAACAATGAGAAACCAGTCAGCTGACAGAGACACTAAGCTGCACAGTCACTCTGATGACAACGAGTAGTCGAGGAGACAGAGGGAGATGCGCAGCGGTTCGCATCTGGGACTCGGAGGAAACAGCTGTTAGCAGCAGACAGGGGTTCTTCTATCTGCCAGCGCTCTATTGTAGTTTCATGTGTGCTACTGTATGTAAGCAAGCAGATAATTTTACATTTGTATTGTTCGTATTTAATACCACACCAGGATTTTACACGGTTTTACCCGTTACAATTTCTGTGAAAATGTGGGAACCTTTGTACGATTATAGCTCGAGGGGTCTACTGTAGGTGCAGTGTGTCATGTTTGTACCTCTAACACTAGAACAGTCATAGGTGGGGTCATTTGACCATGTGAGTAAAAAAAACGTTATATCTTTGCACTCTATCAAATTTCAGGACCCTCCTTTCGTGACTTTTCCTAGATATGTGCGTTCCACCACCCAGTATCCTTACATTTTCAAAATCACATCAGCATAAGCTAGTATAAAGCTATTTAGCAGTTTTTTCTGTGTAGGAGGCAGGCTAATTTACAAGAGGCACCAACGAGTGGGTCTTTGTGTGTAAGTAGCAGCTTCCCATTCTAAAGACCAAGGCGCTAAGAGTAGATGAAATAGGCACGGCCTGTCCTAGTGCTAAGCCTCTCTCGTCTTGGAGTGGAGTGGGCTAAGGACAGTGGTCACTCTGATCCTCCCAAATTGTTGCTCAGGGGCTGGGGGGGGGTAAGCAGGAGCAGATGCCCCCCAGATGCCCCCCCCAGACACACAGAGACACATGGGTGTGTGTTTCAGCCTGGCTCTCCTGTCTGTCTCTCACACATGGCCCAGCTCAGCTTTCCCCATGTAACATGGAACCAGCAGCACAACAGCAAAATTATGCAATTGACCCCCTGACCCCCCAAGGCAGGATAATATCAAAATTGTAATCAAGGGGCACACATGTTTGGAGTGTTTATGTTGATCTAATTTCACTCTCGATTTTTGATGATTGCGATTGTGTTGGTTTTTCCCATCAGCGTGTTTCACCAGACCCCCTTACCTGGTTACCATCATCAGGTTTCCAGTTGTATCAAAGTCATCGATAGAATCATGTCAACAAAGGGATTCTTGAAGAGTGATACGGACGACAATTCGTATCGTTTGCAGCCCTCGTGTCGAAGCTAGACGTACTCTGATGACAGCTGTTGTTGAGTGACAGAAAGAGAAGAAAAATACACAACAACTATCCTCCATATTGATGCCATCGAAGGAGAGCGTTCTGACAGACCCCCCCAGCCCCTCTATGGTCAGTCAGTCCCTCTATGGTCAGTCAGTCCCTCTATGGTCAGTCCCTCTATGGTCAGTCAGTCCCTCTATGGTCAGTCAGTCCCTCTATAGTCAGTCCCTCTATGGTCAGTAAGTCCCTCTATGGTCAGTCAGTCCCTCTATGGTCATTCAGGGTCTCTATGGTCAGTCCCTGGGTCCTCCCTGCGCCCCTCCCTGCCCCCCTCCCTCCCTCCCTCCCTCCCTCCCGGGTCTGCAGAACCTTCTCCTGCACCCACCACTTTTCTCATTAGACCAGCCAAGGCTGCTGGGTCCAGGACATCTCAGAAGGCCTCGTCAGAAGGCCTGGTCTAGTCTAGGAGCTACTTGATACAACATGACGAACATAAGGGCCAGGGGCTGCATGGCATCTGGGGCTGATTAGCAGTGAAGTAGAGCCGTTCCTACGAGCATAAATCACACAAAAACACAAAGCATCCTACTCAATAAACGACAACATCAAACACATATCCGATGAGATGTCTCAATACGCAATAAAACATAAATACTCTTTATGTGAAGCCCTCTGAATGTTTATGTTTTTTGATAAATGTACAAAGGCTTGCACATAAGACTCTGTTTATTCAGCCAATATGGACAGACGATAGATGTCTCATCTACCAAGAACATACTTTGTGTTGAGTGCCACATAACTGATAAAAGATGAGGGTTGATTTGACATATTCCTTAGTTAGCCTCTCCCAGAAAAACTGGGTCTTACTTGTTTGGTCCAGATACGGGCGATTGATTTTCTTGTAAACAGGCTTATCGGAATTAATAAAAATGAAAAACAAATTCCAAGTCCTACCCTACCCTACAGGGACCTTGTCAGAATGTTGATGGATTCCACTGTGAACTGACAGTAAAAAAATAAGATCCCCCCCCCCAAAAAAAGAAATCCTAAAACTATTCTACATAATCTGTATTAATGAGTGATTTCAAACGCTGCCCCTTTTCCCCGCTTCAGACCCACCATCCACCATCGTGCAACTCCTCCAAACAAAACTTTCTGTCTGTGCCCACAGTCGACGGCAGACAACATCTGGCTCCTCTTGTAGACACATATTAGGATCAAATTAAGTAGAAATGAATGGGATGATACATGACAGGGTGCAGATGTTCAAAGCCGCGGTGTGAAAATCAGGGGGCAGAAAATGGCTTAATGAATTCTGCGTCTTACAGCAGGGGTGAAACGCTGGGCTCACAGGTTAGGAAAAAGGGCTAATTAAATTCTGGGAACAGACGCAGGAGAAATACATGTTTGTGTCTCTTTTCCTCCCCTACTCACCCGCGGGTACGTTGTAGAGGCACAATGTTTTGATTTGTGGTTAATTGAACATTGGATAAAAGCCAATGTGAGTGGTCTGCTCTTTTGTGGATTGATAGACAGGTGCGACATGGGACTTTGTGTCTAACTCTGCAATATGTCTTGTGCAAAAACGGCTGTCACATCAGATCCACAGTCGTGTCATTTTGAGAGAGACGAGCATCAGAGAATAATCTAGAATCATGAGAATTATCTGTGACCATGTTAAAGTGGGATGGGGTAGAGGGGGTGTAGTGGATAGTGAGTTGGATTGGTGATCAGAAGGTTGTGAGTTCATGTCCCACCTGGGAACACCACCACTAGTGGACCAATGAGTAAGACCTAAGACACTCCAGGGAGACTGTCCCTCTGATCTCTAATTGTAAATCACTTTGGATTAAAGTGGTGAATGGTGAATCACAGATGTGACAAATGTACTGAAAGTCCAGGTACATCATACATCAGATTTCTAATAACATTTATTTTAGTCTGTGATTACCATTTGGAACCATAACGCTACACAAACAGAACCCCACGATATGTCACATAGAAACATTTAGAAATAAAGACATAACAATCTGATGATGCAGGTCAAGCTGTGGGGACAACAGCTCACGAACAAACAGCAATTATTGGTTGAACCAACATTCTCCATGCGCAGTATGTCGCTGTATGTCTGTGTGTGAAGAGAGGGATTCTGCTGATGAAAATGTGCTTCTCAACCACACCGTTGATAGTTCTAATTAAAAGAATAGTTCTTAAACCAGCCCTTACAACAGCCTTTAGACAAGCGTCATCCATTAGTCCAGACTTAGACCAGCCCCTAGATCAGCCCTTAGACCAGCCCTTAGACCAGCCCTAACACCAGCCCTTAGACCAGCCCTAACACCAGCCCTTAGACCAGCCCTTAGACCAGCCCTTAGACCAGCTATAACACCAGCCCTTAGACCAGCTATAACACCAGCCCTTAGACCAGCCCTAACACCAGCCCTTAGACCAGCCCTTAGACCAGCCCTAACACCAGCCCTTAGACCAGCATCATCCATTAGACCAGCCCTTAGACCAGCCCGAACACCGCCCTTAGACCAGCCCTTAGACCAGCCCTTAGACCAGCCCTTAGACCAGCCCTTAGACCAGCCCTAACACCAGCCCTTAGACCAGCCCTTAGACCAGCCCTTAGTCCAGCCCTTAGACCAGCCCTAACACCAGCCCTTAGACCAGCCCTAACACCAGCCCTTAGACCAGGCCTAACACCAGCCCTTAGACCAGCCCTTAGACCAAATGAAAAAAATAATAATGTATAGTGCATTTCTCACAAAATGTGACCCAATGCGCTTCACAAAGAGTAAAGAAGATAAAGCAACAACTAAGATGGACATTTAAAAGGCGAGATTGAATAAGTAGGTTTTGAGGTCTCGCTTAAATGTTTCCAGAGTTTTGGACAATCTCAGGCTCTCAGGTAAATGGTAAATGGACTGCACTTATATAGCGCCTTTATCCAAAGCGCTTTACAACGGCCTCTCATTCACCCATTCACACACACATCCACACACCAATGGCGGCAAGCTGCCATGCAAGGCGCCGGCCCGCTCACTGGGAGCAATTTGGGGTTCAGTGTCTTGCCCAAGGACACTTCGACATGTGGCCAGCCGGGGCTCGAACCGCCGATCTGCCAACCTTGCGATCATTAGACAGCGGCCCTACCTACCTCCTGCGCCACAGCCGGTAGGGTGTTCCATAGTCTGGGAGCATATATACTGAAAGCTGTCTCTCAATATCTCTTGGTCCAAGAGACCATGCCCTTAAACCAGCCCTTACACCAGCATCATCCCTTAGACCAGCCCCATACACCAGCCCTGAGTCCAACTGTCAGAGCAGAACCGTGAACACACCAGCGCTTACACAAGCCCTTCCACAAAGGCAGTAATTATATTAGGCTGACTAATAAACCCCAGTGGTGCCGTTAGGCAAGGTGGGGTGCGTGACACAGTCTTCGGCGCCTCTGGCAGGTACCAACCGTGCCACCGAGGTGTGTCATCACAGGAACGCCAGGGCGCGTAGCCCAGCGAACCCCCTCTCAGGTGACACCCCGTTACCATGGAGCCTCCGCAAGAGGAGGGAGGGAAAGAAAATCCAATATAACGTAAACGATGTGATCACACGTCTGAATGTGACTTTCTCTGGCAGCCGTGCCGGCGGGGGTTGTATGACTTGATCGTGACTTCATTGTTGAATCACAATTCTCTTAATTACAGCCTTGAGATCTATTATTTGGGGGTTTATTTTCCTTCCGTGGTGTGGGGCTGCTTCTCCTCTAAATCACCGGAGTCTCTCGCTCCTCGTTAATGTCTGCTCTGCCTACATATACAGCCTCGGCAGCCCGCGCGCCAGGGCCAAGTCTCATTTACACATTTTCACCAGCGTAATGTGTAAGGGCTTCTCTTCCTGTTCGGTGCATTAGGGCGCCAATGGAAGGAGAAGTTACGAGTGTGTAGCTCTGTGACACGACGGTCGGGGGTTAAACACACAATGACACAATCCGCACAGCTCCACACAACCAACAATGGCTTTTCTCTCTGCCTTTGGGTGGATCAGATGTCAGATGTAGAGCGGGCTATAGTGGCTATATTTAACTGGAGTGCCGGTTTTCTCTAAAACGTCAGGGTAGTGAGTCACCAAGGCAAACACTGGCCGCCTCTATTATTGTGCTTTATAGAAGGGAGGGCGAGGAGTGTCCGGAGACACGTGTGAAAGAATGACTGCTGTGAGAGAATTAAAAAAAAACATCTAGAGTGCCCCTCTCTCGATCACGGTTACGCCATACAAGAAGGCAATATGACACAAGTGCGTGCAAATATATGTGAAGTCAGAACGCAACATTTACGGTATCCGTTCTGAGGTAAATTTTGACATATCACAACATATGAAACAATGCGTTTTCATTTGTGTGTACATGTGAGTACATTACCTAATATTTTTGGGCCCAAACTTCGCATCCTGTCCTTCCTAGGACATCGTCGGCCGTTTCTGAGTGAGAGCGCCTCACTTTTAGACTGCTAACCAAGCAACAATTAACCTAAACGCTCTTAAAAGTATTGCATGCCTTATGCATGAGTTCATCGCTGTTGTGTTTTCTCTCCTCCTCTGTGTTTATGTGTTTCCACTGTGTGCGGAGGATAGTAACAGAGTGTTCTTCCTAAGAGATATGAACAGATAGAAACAGAGAAGATGATCAGGGTGAGCAGACGCTGAACCTCCTCCGCGATTACAACATTCTCTCTCTCTCTCTTGGCCCGGTCCCGGTCCAGAAGGGCTGTTTCTGGTTACAGTGCCGAGTACTGAGGACAGGTGAGTTATTTCACTAGCAGCAGTTTTTGCACATTACTGCGATCGTGGAGCACCCTATAAAACTTGTTAAGTGTCAGACTGCTCCGAAACAGTAGAAACTGCCATGGGGTCTGTGTCATACATTCTGACAGGCAGACAGACAGGCAGGCAGGCAGGCAGGCAGGCAGGCAGGCAGGCTGGCAGGCAGGCAGACCGACAGGCAGGCAGGCAGACAGGCAGGCAGACAGGCAGGCAGGCAGAGAGGCAGACCGACAGACAGACAGACAGACAGATACAGACAGATACAGATAGACCGCCCGCCCGACCAACCGACCGACGGATGGACGGACGGACGGACGGACAGACAGACAGACATCCTGTCCTCTGTTTGAGATCTTCTAACAGCTGGGCAGGATTGTCATTATCTAAGTTTGTGTTGACCTTCAGCGTGTCTTCTGTGAGTGTTTGTGGTTTTGAGAGATGTGTTTTGGCACGGGTCTACACCAGGCCAAGGTGATGAAGGCATCAGGTATGATCCACCTGCGGACCGACCAAAGATGATCATGCCTGATCACAGGGATGAACACTCTGACCCTGGGTGTCTGATAAGAGGGCAGAGGGCGGTCCTGTGCACGGGACATTACATGTGGTGATCCGTTAATGAAGTCAGTGCATGGGGAGGTGGGAGTCAGAGAACGGGCCTGAGACAGACATGTTCCAGACCACGTGGGATAGAACTCTCTATAAAACTTTCCAACAGCGTTATGGTTCTGGTCCAGACCACCACCATCCCTCCTATGACCACCTCACATATACACACACACGCACACACAGACACACACACACACGCGCACGCATACGCACAGCCACAGCCACACACACACACACAGACGCACGCATACAGACAAACGCACACACACAGACAGACGCACAGCCGCACACACACAGACGCACACACACAGACACAGGCACACGCACACACCCGCGCATACGCACAGCCACACACACACACACACGCAGAGCCACACGCATACACAGACACACACACACAAACACACACACACACTATAGCACACTCATTCTTTCTGGGCTGGCACTTCCAACAGGAAACTGACAGTATTATGTGACACCACGGAATGTTCTAGAGAGCTGCAGCCTGGCAGAACTGACCTACACCCAACAACAATGCCTCTTTTTGTCCTGCTTTCCCCCCAAAACCTCAACTCCCCTCTGAAATGCAGGTGGTGCTTTGCAATATACATGCTTTTTCAGCGCTCGTAATTAAAAGAAATGAAGTCAATGTTCCTTCCTACAAATCAAAGCACCCGGGGGAATGACACAGTTCTCTCGACACACGGCTTTACAAGTTAAAAGAACAGTATATTACATTCTCAAAACTGTAGCCTGTGTTTTAGAAGGGAACACTAAAAAGCAGGTTGTTTGAAAATAAAAAGTATGATTTGTGAGCCAATAAAGTAGGGAAAATACAATGGTGGAATAAAGGAAAGTCCTGGGCATCTTGTCAGAGCTGTGACTGTACCTCTCTCGGTCCCCAAGGGACGACCCCGTCAATATGAATAACATCTGCTACACAGGGGGAACACCTTTTTCTGGAAAGATCCGGAAAGATATTCTACAACTCAGTAGTAGTAGTAGTAGTAACACATTTGATATTAGCTTACCGAGTCAGAGGAATTATCTTGGCGTTATTAATATTTTAAGGATTTTATATATTATCCGTTTTCAATTATGTTTATGTTACATGAATATGTTACTTTGTGAATAATAGTGCATAAATCGTATAATTATATATGTAGACGTCAAAGCCAGATGTTTAATTCCAAAAAGAACAACCGCCCGCCCAACCCTAAACAAATATGTTTGATATAAAAAAAAATGGCAGTTAGAGGGATTGCTTTGCTTTCTAAATCACCAAACATAACGATGGTCAGAAACATAACTTGAGCCCTTAGCAGTCATGGATTGTTCCAGTGATATTTATGTTTGGTATTGCTCTGTATGACCATACTGATTGAAGTTAGCCACATGGGCTTTGGGTTAAGTGATTTGGAAGTAAGAGAAATAGGAGAAGCTGCCAAGTATTCATACGGTTTGAATCTGGGTTCTTTTGGAAGATTGTGACACGTCGGGCCTGTTCCAGAAAAGCACAATGGGCAAAATTGTTGCGGGGGTTTGACAGTGGTGAGACGCTGTCTTCGGATTATGAGTAAATTATGATAAAGTGTTTTCCTTTTAAAAAATGACCCAGATACAGCCAAAACCAAGAAATGTCTGGACTCAAAAGTAATAAGGACTGAAATAATATCATTCAGACTCAAATCAAACTTCAATGACATTTGAGACTGTGTGTGCGTGCGTGTGTGTGTGTGTGTGTGTGTTATGTTATGTGTGTGTGCGCGTGTGTGTGTGTGTGTGTGTGTGTGTGTGTGTGTGTGTGAAAGAGAGAGAGAGAGAGAGCAGAGGGAACTGTGTATTTGGGAATATATCAGTTTTTTCAAACACTGAAACTGTCAATTTCAAACACACACACTATATTTCTACCCATTAGAACCTTGTCAAAAGTGATTGACAGTTGGACGAAAACAGAACCTCTCAAATTGAGATTCAAAGTTAGAGTAAAAAATAATTACATGACAGCAAATAACAAATTTAATAAAAAAGCTGCGCAAATATAAATGAGTACTCGTGAACAGAATATTTCTCTAACGGTTTGTCTACAAACAATATTTCGGAGAGAAAAGCCAAACAGTTGTTGTTGTTGTTGTTGTTGTTGTTGTTGTTGTTGCTGATTGAGCTGTAGCTGCCTACATGTCCAGACTCGAGGCTTGCCTTGGCCACACTCGGGTTTCAACCACACAGCAGGGAGAAGATGAAAAAGAGCAGCTTTGGAGGAGGAAAAAGAAATCACAGCGCATTAAAAACAAATCTACTGGGGGATTGGGCAGCTTAGGAGAGCCAAGACGATTAAGGGGTCATTGGTCGGTCCGCAGGTGGATCATACCTGATGCCTTCATCACCTTGGCCTGGTGTAGACCCGTGCCAAAACACATCTCTCAAAACCACAAACACCCACAGAAGACACGCTGAAGGTCAACACAAACTTAGATAATGACAATCCTGCCCAGCTGTTAGAAGATCTCAATCGTCCTCAGCCGTTCCTATGTGCCCCCCAAAGTCAAACTACATTTGAAATCTGGGTTTACATTTAGAGCTCCTTTTAGACCAGAGCTCTACCAGCTCCGAACAGATCGCAAGCCGTTAAGAATTGAATATTGTGCTTTTAGAAGTCCCATGAATCCTCTAGAAGAGGGTTAGTTGGCATGAGTTTTGTAGAGACAGAAGATGATATGTGAGGAGGGAGGAGGAGAGGGGGGAGAGGGGGATGACGGTGAGAGAAGTCGTCATAAGGAAACTTGCTCCTGGCTGGTGGTTCTCCATGGGTTGTCAGACAGGAAGCATAGAGGAGGCCCTCTAGGCTAGGTTTCCTGTGGGCTATCAGGTCTCTGTGTAGACTGTTCCTCCTTAGCTGCCCTCCTCAGGCACACACTCACACACTCACTCACCTGATTGCCCATCCGGAGAGGCCTGACCTCTCACTTTTCACAATGATGTACGTTTAAAAAGAATGATGTACGTTTAAAAAGAATGATACACGTTTAAAAAGAATGATACACGTTTTAAAAGAATGATACACGTTTAAAAAAGAAGGAAAAATTCAGCGTATATCTTGTTTTTTGTGTTTGTCTCTCTGGCTCTCTTCTGTTTGTCCCATTCCCTTGTAAAGCGACCTTGGGTCTGTGAAAGGTGCTATATACATTTAAGTTATTATTATTATTATTATTATTATTATTACCTCTCTGGCTTGGGAAAAACAGCGCTGAGATTCAAGCTAATTAATTTCAACGCGTACTGGTTAGTGGAGTAGACGACACACAAACATTGACTCTGCAGTACAAAAGTCAAAGTTCAATCATGAATCATTACGAAGATTTCACAATGATATACGTTTAAAAAGAATGATATACGTTTAAAAAGAATGATATACGTTTAAAAAGAATGATACATTTAAAAAGAATGATGTACCTTTAAAAAGAATGATGTACGTTGAAAAAGAATGATATATGTTGAAAAAGAATGATATACTGTACGTTGAAAAAGAATGATATACGTTGAAAAAGAATGATATACGTTGAAAAAGAATGATATACGTTTAAAAAGAATGATATACGTTTAAAAAGAATGATATACGTTGAAAACTTGTAAAAAAGAAGAAGAAGGAAAATCCAGCATATTCTTGTATCCTGTCTGTAGTACGGTAGGATTCATTACAGTGTCTGTGCCCACAGCTTATCCTTTTACCAAATAATAAGATACCTCTGTGGCTTATAAAAAAAAAAGCACTGAGATTCAAGCTAATTGATTTCAACGCGTACTGGATAGTGGAGTAGACGACACACAAACGTTGACTCTGCAGTACAAAAGTCAAAGTTCAATCATTAATCATTACAAAGACAACCTGTCAACTGTCACTTCACGTCACTGTATTACCTGTTCAAATGTCACTTGTTCTTTTCATAACTCAGGGAGAAGTTGAACAACAAAAGGTAGAAGGGAAACTGGACTAGGAGTAGTACCGTATTTTCCGGACTATAAGTCGCGGTTTTTTTCATACTTTGGCTGGTCCTGCGACTTATAGTCAGGTGCGACTTATATATCAATAATTCATAATCTCTGACTGACATGAACCAAGGAGTAAATCCGCTAGCGCCTCATACACGATAGAATAGCCATTATACTTGACAATGTGGACATTAAACACGACAATGTGGACATTAAACATGATGTTATGGACCTTATACACAATGTTATGGACGTTAGAAACGATATTAAAGTCATTTATTCCTTCCAGAGGCTGTTTAACGTTGCAATGTTGTACCCGCGAGTAGCATTTTGCTACTTCCGGTAGCGCTTCATACGCGATAGAATAGCCATTATACTCGACAATGTGGACATTAAACACGACAATGTGGACATTAAACATGATGTTATGGACCTTATACACAATGTTATGGACGTTAGAAACGATATTAAAGTCATTTATTCCTTCCAGAGGCTGTTTAACGTTGCAATGTTGTACCCGCGAGTAGCATTTTGCTACTTCCGGTAGCGCTTCATACGCGATAGAATAGCCATTATACTCGACAATGTGGACATTAAACACGACAATTTGGACATTAAACATGATGTTATGGACCTTATACACAATGTTATGGACGTTAGAAACGATATTAAAGTCATTTATTCCTTCCAGAGGCTGTTTAACGTTGCAATGTTGTACCCGCGAGTAGCATTTTGCTACTTCCGGTAGCGCTTCATGGTCTTCTTTCCCCGCTGATTCCGCCAAGCCCGTTCCCTTGAACCATGCGACTTATAGTCCAGTGCGACTTATATGTGGTTTTTTCCTCTTCATGGCCCATTTTTGGCCTGCTGCGACTTATACTCGGGTGCGACTTATAGTCCGGAAAATACGGTAGTCTGGCTGTGGTGTGATCACCTGGGATGGAGCATTTTTGCTCTGGTTCGAGGCCGAACACTTAGAATCCCCACTGGGAATGAGAGAAAACTGCCAGCAGGTTTTCTACCCCTGGACTATCTCTCTCTGTGACACACAGAAGGTGTTCTGCTCTGCTGTGCTGTGCTGTGCTGTGCTCTGCTGTGCTGTGCTGTGCTGGGCTGTGCTGTGCTCTGCTCTGCTGTGCAGTGCTGGGCTGTGCTGTGCTGTGCTGTGCTGTGCTGTGCTCTGCTCTGCTGTGCAGTGCTGTGCTGTGCTGTGCTGTGCTGTGCTGGGCTGTGCTGTGCTGTGCTGTGCTGTGCTGTGCTGTGCTCTGCTCTGCTGTGCTGTGCTGTGCTGTGCTGTGCTGTGCAGTGCTGTGCTGAGCTGGGCTGGGCTGGGCTATGCTGGGGTGGACTTCAGTGGCTCTCTAAACATTTCCCTGTATCAATAACGCCCCCCCCCCCCTGCTCTCTCTCTCTCTCTCTCTCTCTCTCTCTCTCTCTCTCTCTCTCTCTCTCTCTCTCTCTCTCTCTCTCTCTCTCTCTCTATCTGGTGTCAGTGGCGACTCTGAGAGATCCCCACCGCCACCGGCCCAAAGACCTGCTTTATCAAACAGCCGATTTAACAAGACAGCTCCTTTCATGCTTGTTGGCTTCTCCTAGCCCCGTAATGGATTTTTTCTCAATGAGTCTCTCTCTTTCTTTTCTCCAGGTTTCACACTTTTCTCTCCCTCCCTCCCTCCCTCCTGCACCACTGGGCTCCCCTCCAGGCCAGATCCTCTGCCATTGACTTTGATTTCCTGAGGTAAGTGATCCGTCGCTCTAGGCCTGACCAGCACTGCCTGATATCTGGCCTCACTTTGGCTCTCCACGCCTGATATTGTACACTCTAATGCAAAGTGAAGTAGCACGTCTAAATAGCCTGTCAATCCCTCCCCCTCTCTCCCTCCCCTCCCTCCCCTCCCCCTCCTCTCCCTCCCCCTCCCCCCACTCTTTCTCTCTCCTCTTTGGGTTTCCAAACTCTACCCCAGCTGGGACTCATTTCCAGTGTGCTGGGGAAATGTAAATGATACAGCGATATTAAGGGGCATTAAACTAGTTGATGACATTTTGGTCACATTAATGAAGACTGGCACAGTGAGGGGGGGGGAAGACAGAAGCCGGCAGACAGACAGACAGCCCCTGTGTGATGTGTGATGTGATCTAGTTTGGCCGAGTGTGATGTGCGAGAGGAAACTTTAAAATAAACTCCTTCTTGTTGCACTTCGACCGTCCTCTCTGAAATAGAATAGCTTTCGTACGCCGTGTTGAGCCCTGATGACGGGGGCGCGCCGTAGACTCAACTTCTCCCTTCTAACCAGTCTTCTCTCTCTTCTTCTCTCTCTCCGCTCCCTGCCAGAGCCCTCTATCCCCCTCTCTCCCTCTCCCCCTCTCTCCCCCCCTCGCTAGCAGCTGATCTCAGCCACGGCCGTTACGTTAATTGTTAATGACAAAGGCAACCTTCACTCTGTGTGGGTTTCCTGCCCAGCGTTCTGGACGCCTTTCAGAGCCCCCTGTTCCTCCTGTTCCTCCTCCTGATAGGAAATGCAACCCGAGCCGACGTGTGAAAAACAGTGCGTATATTGTAGTTTAATTGGCCCCCGGTTCTCTGTGTTGGGCTCATCCTCGTCGACCCCAGTGCGTGTGCTACTGCAGCGTGCAACGGGGTGTCTGTTCCACAACAGGAAAGAATAAACCCAGGCTCAAATCAAGAGGAAATTCATCAAATCGGGGGGTTGTTGCGGAGAGAGCCGGTTACGTGCCATATGATCTCTATAAACTAAATGACGGCGGGCTCCCTTACAGGCAGCCAGGCGCCTGGGGCAGGAGCGTACTGTAATCAAAGCCAAATGTAAGTGACAATAGAGGGGGGGGGGGGGGGGGAGCCCCCTTTGGAATAATAGAATATCTCACACACACTTTGACTTTTATTCTCTCGACTCCTTTTTCCTCTGTTGTTTGTTGAGTTTCTTGTTGTTTGTTTGTTGTTTTTTCACCCGACCGTTATTTCTGTGGATTTTTTGGTCGGTGTGAGAAAAAGACGTCTCAGCTTCTATCTGCTTAAGGATCAAAAGAAACGCCACGCTGACATACAGAGGAGGCTTACATCTGAAGAGATTTTCTCTCTTCTCTCTTTCAGAGAAGTCTTCAAACAAGTCCAGTAGTTACATCTCTAAAACCAAGTGGGAAAGAAAACAAATCTATGCGATATTTATGAGTGTTTAAAGGAGGTATTGTCAGACAACGGGACCTATGCCCTGTGTTTGAACATCAGTATATCTAACACATAAACAATATTACTCATCATAAGTCTGAGAAAGATAAACTGTGATGTGACAGCTGTAAAAGTGAGACACACATTGTCAAAGAGAACGGTTTCCTCTCCTCTGTCTTTAAATGTAGTTATTGGGCATCACCTGTGTCTCCGTAATGGCCTGTCCTGGTTTCCTAGGAGGAAAGAAGGTTTGTTAAATGGCTTTAATGATTATGTTCTGATTCATATAGTAGGGACCAATACATTTCTGAACAACTGATCAGATTTCAGACCATTTGAAAGGTGTTAGGCAGGTATTTTGCAGGAGAAAAAAAAACTAAACAAAAGTGAGGAAGTGACCTTGCTGGATGAAATGCAATTGATGCCCCCACTCTGATGAGAGGACATTAATATTGTAAAAGTCCTCTAGTTTCTTTAGAAACCTTTCCTGTCCTTAACTACGTGGTAACATCCGCTGCACCCTGCTATAATCCTTTAACTCTCGTTTTGTATTTCATCATTAGTATCAAACCGTTTCAATGACATTTCTGTACAAAGACTGATCAAACAAGAGTGGAAATTACAGTTATTTTACTTCGCTTTACATTCGCTATCCAAAGTGAAACACTTTTCCAGAGGCATTAGTTAAAGTTCTTAATAACGGTTATTAGACAAGTGACTCTGTCACCCCTTACTGAAAAGCAATGGCATCATGGCAACATGCCACATATATGGAAATGAACCTCTCTTTAAATCACATTATGGCGCTGAGGAGGAGTTCACAGACTCCCAAGATTGTTTTTAAGACTCTCTCCTGCCGCCTGAAGCTTAAAATACTTATCCTGCTAGTCATTTAGTCCTCATAGTTCTTATCTCTTGTGACACGACGTGTAGGTGAGTCTACTGATCAATGGCAGCCGTGGCAAACTTCAAATAGTTTAGCTACTGTACTTTACTCATATCCATGCTAATGTATGGGTGAAAAAAGGAATCTGACGTACGTATATTGAATACATTTCCTCTGTGGATCCACAGTGTAGTTAGGATGTCTCCCTGGTTGATTGACAGCCTTTTGATGAGAATGCTATTGATCAAATGCATGGTAATATAGTGTAAAAGAAAGAAAAAGGCTACTGTACTGTACTGCACTGTCGACTGTTTTCCTGCTATTCAGTTTAAAATGTAAGATTTAATTAAGCGAGTCACAAAGACATATCTATACCACCTAATGATCTTAATTGTTCCCAGACTTTAGGGTCATTAGGAGAATAAAACCGAATTATAATTATACCCCTTATAATATTGAAATTGTTCTTCATATATGTTTCTGATTAATATATTGGCAAAAGTCTCTGAATGTTTTCATCCGCAGTGAGAATCAAGATAAATCTATCTGGCAAATTTAACCAATTTCCAGGCCAACATCCTTTAATTGTTTCCTTATTTGAGCAGGCAGCTTAGAGCCGCAATAATAAAGAGCTATCATAAAACCTTAAGAGGGTTATTTTCAGGGAAATGCAAAATTAAACGCAATGGCTAAATAGGATCAGTAACAATCCGGCTAGATTTAAAAGAAGCCTACTAAACTGCCTTTTCATGGGCTCCCATTGTAACCGGTCATGTTTACTGTGTCGTCAAAGGGAAGTGAGTATTTTCCGACTTATAGTCTGAGCTTTTCTATATTATGCCTATTGCATAGCACCCTAATGATATACCAACACAACTACTTCACCTGCAACTGTCAACAGAATGAGTTATGAACACTGTGTCCTATTTCTTTGGGTAGTGAATATAGGGATACTAATGATATATTATCATTGATACTTACATTTGAAGGGTACATTTTTTTTGAATACATTCGAGTTCACAGATACAATAAAGACAGACATGATAGGCCTCCAAAGATAACATTGTCTGGCCAAGTGAATGAAGTCATTGTGCACTTGGTGAAATAGGCAGCTCCAAGCCTCCTCTATCACTCCCAATCACACATTCTGAAGCTTCACCAGTAATAATAGCTGTGCTACGCCTGGGCTCGGAGAGTGAATTAGAAGATGATGATGACGACTATTTCATAATTCAAACCACACATCATTACGTCCTCTACAGAGAGGTCCCTCACACTGGAAAGAGGGGGAAATGCCACGACAATTTAGTAGTTGCTACTTGAAAGCTTTTAAAAGCTCGAGTCTTGATATGCAACAGATTGCTGTGTCTACTTTACCAGCAGAGATTTCCAGAAGCAAAATGATTATTTTTTTTGTAAGTAGCCAGATTTCTGACACCTTAGATTTTCAGTGCTCAGATTTCATTTATCCTCTGAATTAAAGTCATAAATGGACTGCAATAATTCATTCAAGTCTTTTTTCCACAGCTGGGTAGTTTTTATATAGGGAGTCGGATGATTTTTTCAGATCCACACCCCTGTAAACGTCTATTCAGCACGAAAACCACAATGGAGATAGCTGCCAGTTCTTAAAATGAAATGCACTGTACTTTACAGCAAAGCTAATAAACTGATAAATTAATAATTTTCAACATAATCTCATATTCTTCAACATTTTAATGCTAGGGGTCTACCTTGAAATGCGTGTCAGGAATGTGCAGGGTGCATTATCATTTAAGAAACACCCATAACCCTGTCAGAAAGTTAAAGCGCTACTCTCAACATTTATTTCCTCATCAGAGGGACATTTTGTCCAGCGCCTTTTTAACTGACGCAGCAGATCCTATTGAGATTATTGTTAACATGTTATAGTTCCTTTCACCACACTGTCAGTGTTAATATAGGCCCAGTCTTGGTCTGCTACATACATACATACAGTAAGTGTTCAGGACTCCCCTATAACTAACTGTGAAGTCTGATTAAAGATGAAGTTCCCCCAGATGTTTCTGAACTGTTTCCTTCAGTGACTTCCCTTACTGTGAGTCCGTCCGTCCAGGGCTATATTCCTCTCTCCAAAAGGTTTTTTATTAGATAACTTCATCTAATGAGTCCTCACTTTTAAAAAAAACAATAAAAAAAATTACTTTTACCAACCGGTTTAAAGTACAGTATGTGGATTGATGCTCCACTTTGTTTAATATTCTAAATTATGGACTTTTTCTTATTTTTTTAATCATCATATGAAATGATCACATATTGTTTCAAATTGATTCTGTGTTTTTTTTACATTACATTTACATTTGAATTCATTTGAATTGCACTTGGGATATTACCGTTAAAGGACATAATTCTGTCAGTTCTGGTCTGTCTCTCTCTCTTTCTCTCTCTCTCCCTCTCTCCCTCTCTCCCTCTCTCCCTCTCTCTCTCTCCGTCTCTGTCTCCCCCCCTCCCCTCTCTCTCTCTCTCTCTGTCTGTGTATAAAGATCAGCCAGCTCACACCGAGGCGACAGCAGCATTAATGAGACATATTAGAGTTACAGTGGATGTTTAAGACGCGGGGTGAATCAAAAGGCTTGGCCACCCCTGGCTGCAGGGTAATTGAGCTGCTGCCTGCATGGCTGCAGCGTTTCTATCTGCAGACTCAATGGGACTGAGAGACAAAGCCATGCTAATCGCACCACAGTAATTGATGTTGGGACCAGTTTTTTGTTCCAGTGGCCGTGCCACTGGCGCCGTGGAGACCCTCACAATGCCATTATCCTCAGCAGCTCCACAGTCCCACAATGCCACTGATCAAGGCTGGGGTACTCTGCCTCCCAGATATACATCATTTGTTGAATATGTGATATCTAATTAAGAGAGAATAATAAAAAAAGAAAACATACGTAGCGCTGATCCTAGAAGCTGGGGAATCAGGTGCTTAAGTGGTTAAAGTGATTCTTTCCTTTTTTTCTTTTTTTTTTAATTGCATGAACTTTATGAACTTTAACTTAATTAGAACACAAATCACAGATATTATATATTTTATTATATATTTTTAGATGGAAAAAAAAAGGCAGGATAAAGAGTGTTTTTCTGAAACATCCTGCTTTCCCTTGAATGATCTGCATCTTCATTAACCCAGTGTGTCAGGATCAACATGTCCTCTTTTTCTTGTTTGTATCTTTTTCTTTTTTTTTTTACCCCACCACCACTGGAGGACAACGTCCTTCTTTATTTCAAATTGTACTTGTATTTTTCAAAACAGAAAATGTATATTTGGTTGTCCTTCTCCCCCTCTCTCTCTCTCTCTCTCTCTCTCTCTCTCTCTCTCTCAGCTCCCCTAGTCATTTAGCAAGTTTCTTTATGAACGCAGGCCTTCTCTTGTGTACAGTATGTACAGCTCTGCTGATATTAGTCTCACAGTGGCACGCCGTTTCCTGGGGAGGGGGGGGGGGGGTGAGCAGTAAAACACTGTTATCACGTTTACCTAAACGATTCAGGAGATCAAACACTGTTGATGGTTCACGTTGTTGCCTCTGTGTGTTTCCATTCACAAAAACAAGCCTTTGGTATCTCCTGTGATATACAAGCCTGATTGGGTTCCTCCCTGTGATTGCAACAAAGGTTTTTAATAATCCAGCAGTCTCTTGTAGTTTATGGGGCCATGTTCCCAATATTCTCATCATCACACCGACTTCAGACGGCTAATGAATGGATGTGTGCCAGTGTAACAGTCATCATCAGGCTGAATATCCTCTTTGATGCCTCATTGAGTAGAAAGCTTTTAAACAAAATGTTTGAAGTGTCTGCCCGTGTAATAATGATTTATAATTCTCTTGAACTAATGCAAAATTTTGCTGGTAAAAATAATTTTTTGAAATAAAAATAAATTGTGCCCGGAGGGTCAGGGCGATCCTTCAAAAGGAGATCACCCAAGAGCAGCAAATAATTTAATTAGCCACCAGCTCCAGTATGGCGAGATAGAGGGGAGCAGAACAGAGAATTTCAAAGTATGTCTAATTAACATCAGTTTATTAGTGTGTCAATCTCTTCAGATGGGGTTTTCTCTCCAAGAAAAAAAGAGAAGAGGGAGAGGAGGAGGAGGGGGTAGAAATTGAGAAATTATTTTGACTAAACGTGTGCGAGAGGTTAACACGGCGGTCACCCTCCATCCAGAATGTTCTTTTTCGCCTGGGTATTTTCCATCATGTCACCAGACGCCCCCCCCCCCCCCCCAAAAAAAACGAATCTCATTTCCAAGCCCTCTCCTGCTTTTTTAAGCTTTGTTGAAATAATCATTAAAAATAGAAAACAACTTCCTACGATTCCTTCCCCCCCCCCCCATCACTATTATTCCTCAAGGAACCCGAAGTGGGATGAATATTTAATATCACTTGCAGTTGTATGATTGCATAGTGATTATCAGAATCCAAATGTCTGACAAGCTCGGAATGGAATATCATTTTTTTTTGTATGGAATACAGAATGCGTTTGAATTTGCAGAGGGGGGAAACAATGCT
>NC_137689.1:6042524-6055024 GCF_963989245.1 Nansenia antarctica | reverse complement strand
GCAGGCTAATATATATATACAAAAAAGCGGACCCACTCCGTGTCTTCGTTCAGTCCGTAGGCTGCGGTATTTTAGACGCTCATAACCTCCCACAGCCCCTTCACGACTTTCCCTCAGAATCTATTCCGTGTTTAGCTGCTGCGATGATTTTACAACATGTCAAACTAGTTAAAAAAAAAAAAACGTGTTTCGACTTTAGAAAAGGTTGTCGGTTGTCGACAGGGCTGTGGATAGCAGCAGAACTCAGGAGCGGCGGCGTCCCGTTGTGTGATGATGTCACCCTTCTGGAGCGCACCCCCCCTCAGCCTGCAGGTCCAAGACGACCAAGGCTTTGGCCCGGGCCTGGGTTCTGTGTCACTCCTCAAAAGCCTCTTTCCATTGTCGAAGCGTCCCTCACAAAGGCCTTATGAAAGCTGGCCCCGAATATGGCTCATTAAAAAAAGCACAAACAACATTCACATGGTTCCTAGGCTCTCCTCACAGCTATGCGCGGAGGAATGACAAGTCCAAGAAAACCATGTCGAGTTTTTCACTCTGTCCCATTGTGTCAGCACATTAACTCCAAGCTGGGCCCTTTGAGCCCGGCCAGAGTTGTGTCTGGCCCCTCTCGGACATGGCTCTGCTCAAGCAGCGGGCTTGGCGTACACAAAACAACACGCCATGCAGACTCTGGGATTCCTCCTTTCATTCTCTCTCCCCTTCTTTCTCTCCTCTTATAGAGACTTGGCTCTTCTAACACGGCTGCACCAAACGGTTTGACGAGGAAGGACAGAAGTTACAATTAAAGATGGCCTTGGAAGCCAAGTGTTGAGTGCATTCGTTTCACTGCAAAAAGTCCTTTGTGCTGGTCGGCCATTGTCGTGGTAGGAGACAAAAGGATAGGGAGGGAGGTGAGACAGGAATATACCAGTTAGCACTGCAGGTATTCCAGACATCCACAGGTGCTCTTGGAGTAGGGCAATTGTAGTATGAATGAGTACTAGGAAACATTACCAACAACAGGGTGGTTGTGGTGTGGTATTCATAAATCCAAGTGTGAATCTTGTGTGAATTTCAATATAAAAATACTTTATTTAGATCATTTTAGAACATCTAAAAAAAATAAAAAAAAAAGAGAGAGAGAGAGAGAGGGTTTTGTTTCTCTACAGGCTCTGAACTCTGTAAACAATCTAAACAAGCTGTAAAAAAGGCTTCTGAAAATAACCCAGGCCCAGAAAATGTTAAAAAGAAACAGAGAACAGCAGAAGATAATGATTTCTTACTGTGTGGGGGAAACTGAACCACAGCTTGCGGATACTCCGAGGAATTTCTAAGTCCGTGTTCTGCCATACACAACAGCTGGCAACCCCTGCCAATGGGAAGCTGGAAAACTAATTGCAACTGGAATTGGCAAGTCGACCGCAGACCGTGGTATTATAAAGCACTCAAATAAGAGAGGCGCGTATCAATCAGACATAGGACGTTACCCAGCTCTCAGAGAGGGGAGAGAGAGAGAGAGAAAGAGAGAGAGAAAGCAAGAGAGACAGAGAGAGAAAGGAAGAAAGAGAGAGAGAGAGAGAGGGAGGGATCTTAATCATCACAAGTCAGGTGATGTATTAGGGGATGCTAAAGTTTTGAGTTTAACCTTGCAGGACTTTTGGAAGGCACTAGCGGAGGGTCTGCGTGGTGTTTTGGCAGCTGCACAGGGAGCCCGGTGGGCCGGCCCCGTCTCCAGGAGCTGGTGCTCCACACTAATCTATTTTAAACCATCTGTGAAATTAGCAAGATTCCTTAAGTCCTTCACCTCCAAGGATTAAAAAATGGCTGAGGGCCGCGGCCCGTCTTTTACATATGTATGCTTGTCCGGTTGGCTCTGAGCGGGAGGGCCGAGCAGGTCTGCGGTTCTGGGGTGTAGATCCACACCCAGCACCTGAGTTGAGGGGGGATGAGGGAGGATGAGGGGGGATGGCATCCCCCCCTGAAATAAAAACAGTCAAAATCATCCCCCTTCTAAAACTGCCTTCCCCCCCCCTTTCCATCCCTTATGTCATTTTTACCAATGAACGTGGTATTACTGCTATTTCAACATTTAGTTTTGCGCATATTGAGGAAAATACTGTGGGTGAGGGAGGGAGGCACGCTCACATGCAATGACTTTTTTACCAAGTCACTGACGCTGTGGGGATGCAAACATTTTTCCCCATTTGATTAAGTCCACCATCCCCCCTGATTTTCTTTTACAACTTGAATACTGTTCACACCTCTAGGCTAGTTAAATGTTCCTGACTCCCAGAGATGTTCAAGGAAATCTGAACCGACATCACCACACATGTACTGTGCTGACATCACATCTCACCGGTCATAACCATGGGTGTGTTTTTACGTTCTTAGATTTTTTTCTCAACCATTTTCATATGCTGTAGCAGTATTAACTTTTTACTGAAAGTGGAGGCAGGGGGTGGAACTCACAGATACATACACGTGTATTTCTATAACCAATGAATGAAAAAGAAAAAAAGGGCTGTACATATTCATATATTAATATAACAGATAGAAGAATCAACTGATACTTTAATTACATTTCTTTTTTTTCTTTTTTTTAAATTAGTTTTTCAGATTTTATCCCTTTTTCACCCAATTTGGTAGCCAATTGAACCCAACCTAGCATCCAATTATCCCCTGCCTATTGCGAAGGATCCGCCGCACGACCCCGTGGCCGGCAGTCCCAGAAGAGGCCGCCAGGCAGACTAGCTGACTGGCTCCTCGAGCCCAGCACCTGTTATTCCGGCACCCCGGGGGCGCTGTTGCGCGACGGATCCTTGTCCGGAAATACTCCTATACCGCCCTCGGGAGCGGCCGCCCAATATGCCGCTCCCCAGCCATATCCGGATCTGGCGAGCTGGGATACGATCCCAGTCCCCGGTGGGCAGCTTGCACTAGTGGCCAGTGCTTAGACCGCTACACCACCGCGGGGCACTACATTTCTTTTTTTTAAAACATGAATCAGATGTTCTGTTTATACTATATTATCAGACCACGGACAATTCGTGAGCTTAGAATTATAAGGTTCCATCTCCGTTTAGGGCAGTTCAGAGATATTGAGCGTCAAAGTTTTTACATTCCATTATGTTCTGTGAGATGGAACCTTTGTATTTTATTAATTACTAACTGAAAAATGTCAACATTTAAAAAAATAACACCACACAGGCATTAATAAACACCTAATGGATCAGATTATGTAAAACACTCAATTTTGACAAAAATGGAGATAGAACCTTAGAATTCTAAAGTCACGAATTAGCTAAAGCTACGGTGAGTGAATGTAGCCCAGTAAACAAGAGTGTTGTACCAAGCAAGCCCAGTTCAAACCATTAGCACCTTTTTGTTTTATATGTCTATGGGAAAGTAATTCAAATGTGCGCCTTTGATTAGGAGGCCATGGTTTCATTGTTAACTAGTAAAGTACCCATAATTATGACTCTCCCTCCCAAACCCTTTGAAAATCTCTGACCAACAACACCAGACCATGACCGTCATCAGTAGATGAATCAACTGACTGGAAAATACGAATTAACAAAAATGTTTTAATCGACTCACAGTTCCTAATATAAATTCATTTTATAACCACATCCATCAAGTCAGGATAAAAAAACATATACAGTGTAGACAGGAGTTACAACTACCAGAATACCAGAGAGACCAGCACAAGAACTGATCTGACAGAGAGAGAGAGGGAGAGAGAGAGGGAGGGAGAGAGAGACAGAGAAAGAGAGAGTGTGTGTGCGAGAGAGAAAGAGAGAGAGAGAGGGAGCGAGCGAGCAAGAGAGAGAGAGAAAGAGAGAGAGAGGGAGTGAGCGAGAGAGAGGGAGAGAGAAAGAGAGAGAGGGAGAGAGTGAGAGAGACACACAGAGGGACAGAGACAGAGAGAGAGAGAGAGAGACAGACAGAGAGACAGAGAGAGAGAGAGCAATACTTCAGCATTGCAGCAGCTCTGCCAAAGGCAGTACAATAAAGTCATGAGTCAAGTCTAATGAGAAAATCAGATAAATAGCAGCTGTGCCGGGGGAGCCAGCGTTCTCTGACTGATTCACTGGGCTCTGTAGTCAAGCCGTGGAGAGCAGGGGGCAGACAGGGGGATCCAGAACAGTAAAATATTGTTCCAGGCGCCTCCCCCTCTCCCCCTCCCCCCCCCCCCCCCACACCTCCATCTCCATCCCCGTCCCCTCCAATGTTTTGTCATCAGAGAGCGTCCTGAGATGGCAGTCTCCTGTCGGCACGGCACGGCAGCAACACTGTATTAATTATTATCCGCAGCCCAAACACCTACATCTTTGTACTAACACAGTGACAGTTCATCCAAACAGGCCACTTACAGGCAGCAGCATTACTCTCTCCATACGTATCTACGTATCTAGACCTCTCCAACAACCCCCCCACCCCTCCACCTCCCCCCAGATTCTCCCATCTGGCAAGCACAGAAAAACAAGTATGGCATATCACAGATTAAAAATATGGGGCCTTAGGAAATGAGAATTATTGTCTCTCACTCAAGATTAAAATGTCACCGGGCCTGGGGATGTCAGTGTGATGTCGAGCTCCCGCGCACTCGATAACGTAAAGACAAATACACAAAGCACAGGGCTTTTCTCCTCGCCATTATTCGTAATGCAAGCTTGGGAGAATTACTCTGAGATTTATTGTACAGCGGTATATGTCTAATTTTCCATCTACCGCTGGGTGCTTCTGCTGGAGAGCGCTGACACAGGCGTCTATTATACACACCGCCGTTAAACTGTGGCTTTTACGCATGCTCTTGGGGAAGGCAGGCTTACAGCGCGCTCTGGTAAAAGACAAAAAATGATTGATGAAGAGAACAAAAGACACACTTAAACGGTTTTCCAAAATGTTTGGAAATGGCTCCCTCCATTCCAGAACTTTTTTTTTTTTTTTACTACAGCAAACAGAAGGTTGAAGCACAGAAAAACAGCTTTCCGCCCGCTGAACTGTATACACTATGGATATGCGTTACAGCGCTGATATATCATTCTCACTGAAATGTTTTCGCCTGTGGAAAAGGGGAACTGTTTATTGCAGGGGAGCCAGGAGTTCGATAACGCAGGTGTACAATATATCAACAGGAAACAATGACAAAACCTGTCCTAACACAAACACACAACCCACAACCCCTCGTCTTGTGACTCAACTTTAAACCTAAGATCCTTAAAGATAAAGATAATCGACTACCAAAACAATCTAGAATCTAGAATCTTATCAGAATATAGAAGAGAGGATCCCAGCTAGATTGTGATGAGGCGCGGATGGCGGGCGTCCAGAAGTGATGAATGAACACACACGTGCAGGCGGGTCCGGGCTGGTGTGATGGCTCTCCGGCCGACCTCTCCGGTCCTGGCACATGCATCTGTCTGGCTGCAGGGAAGCAGGGGCACACACGCACACGCACGCACGCACACACACACACACACACACACACACACACACACACACACACACACACACACACACACACTGGGTCCTCTGACCTCTGAATTTTACCTACACTTGGACTCCTCTCCTCAATACTTGAAAGCATGCACGCACACACACACACACACATACACACACACACACACACACACACGCATACACACTCTCACACACACACACACACACACACACACACACACACACACACCAGGCACGTGCACAGGTAGGAGTGAAAGGAGCCACGTCCGTCCGTCTGTCTGTCCTTCCGTTCTGCCCTTTTTTGGGAAACATCACCTGACCATCCGTAAGTCTGTGCACAGCCCTGACACACACACACACACACACACACACACACACACACACACACACACACGCGCACACACACACACACACACACACACACACACACACACACAAAAGCATAATATGAGTCTGGAGACAAACAATAACCATATTGAAGACGGCTTTGAATGAGTAATCTGTGAGATGTGCTGCTACTGTACCGTGCTCCAATAAGACCTTAACCCAACTTCAACCTTACAACCACCAGAGAAGCCCTCCTTTAGATGAGTATCACTTACTGTATAACACTCACCACTTCAAATGTGACATTTAACTAATTTAATGGAAGAATTCAGTATTGAGACAACCAGTGTTGTTGTGTGTATGTTCACATAGCCATATCAATCACTCTATATTATTAATGAAATTATGTTTTTGGGAAATTACGCATTTCAGAGTAAGGGTACTGTTTTACAATGTACAGTCATGTGTTTTGCATAGCGACAGTATCAAATAACGCAATAATACTGTATCTGATTAGCAAACCTTGAAAATGAACAGTAAGTGATGCAATACTGTTATCTTTCCAGTATCTATCAAGCTAGTAATATATCCTTTTCTAAGTAAAAAATAATGAAACATACCTGGTACACTTTTGTCATTTGTTTGTGTTCTCTACACTCCTACAAACGTTATGAACCACCCTTGGGGTCACTGCACCAGTTTCTGTTGAGTTTGAACGGCCGTTTAATATGGGTGAGGCCGTGGCCACGTAGGGAAGGATGACGGCCATGTTGAAAATGTCCGCCAGGGGGGTTTAAGATTAAATCTGCAACGGCCCGATAGCTAGAGATGCTTCTTAATACCGGCCCTGGATGTGTGTGAAATGTGGTGCTTTTATTACACAATTCCTCTAGCTGCCCACCACTTTAGTCCAGAGAGAAAAAAGACAGTTCTGAACCTTGCATCTCTCACTTCCCCAGCCACTATAAAATAACAGCTATTAGTATTTCAGACGTCATACTTTCATCTCTAAAACATACAACATACAAGGACAACCAATCAATGCAGAAGAAAATACAGACCCAGATCTTAAAACAAAATGTCTCTTTAATTTGTAAGTGTCAACAGCAGTACAAAAGATGGAGTGATGGTGAGACGCTTTTTTGTCACACAATTTCTTACTCTTTTAAGGAAAAGGAGAAAACTCTTGAGGTAAATGAGCTTAAACAGGCAGTCGAACGACCCCACTCCTGCCTTGTTACATCAATGGATTGAGTACATATAGAAATATGGTGGTACATTACAATATGCCTGAAAAGCATCCTGTGGGGAAAACAAACTAGATATTTGCACACATTACTAAGGTGCCTAGATACACCCAAATGTGTCACTCATCTGGTGTATTTTTATTTGATATACTGTATTAATAATACTACCAAAACAGAGGAGACTGTTCTCCGTACATACCACTGTAGAATTATTTCACCTTAAGTTTACCTCACGTCAATACTGCACATGGAAACCAAAGACTTGCTGGTTTACATTTTGAAGCCAAGCAAATTTTTCTTTAAAAAAAAAAATCAATATCCTTAGCGAAATAGCTGTCCTTTGTATTGTAATAAAGGAGAATGTGAACACAAATGTGATGGCAACTTTTTTTTTTTTTTAAGTTCAATTAAAAACTTTACACTGGACTGTACAAGATATTATGATAAACTATTTACATTTTCATACTTAAAACTTTTTTTTTCAAAGCAGCAACAGACACTATTTCATTTTCTCTAGTTACGCCTCAACAGAACCTGCCATGGGCCGAGGTACCTGCCAAGAAACTGATCTCTACGCAGAAAACTGTATCAGGCTGCCAGCAAGATCAAAACGACAACAGGCCCCAGCAACAGAAGAGCCACACAGTGTTGCTCGAGAGACACGAACACAAAAAATAATAATTCTAAAAAGCAAAAGTACCATTGACAACTGTATATGTTGTCCCCAACAGCAAATGTTACACTTCTGAACAGCAGCTAGCTAGTCAGTCCAGCATGTCAGTGAATTGTGCTGATTAAATTAACACGGAGAACATTCCCACCATATACATCACAAAAGTTCAAATGACAGAAAAAAATAAAAATAATTACAGTAAGTTAAGTTATGTTTGAAACAGCATAGAAGCTTTTGTCTTCAGTTGTTCTGGATCTATTTTTTTGCATTTACATGGCTGAGACACAGACGCATTAATCAAAGTAATGAGCAGTACAGCTGTTGATGGCTGGATAGGCTACCTTATGAACATGTTCATCATTTTTTGAAAAATCAGCAACAACATAAAAAAAAGACAAAAAGAATATAGAAGAAAATGCGCACTAGTGGCTCTGCATTGTGCCGCAGAAAAACTAATAAATATTTGCACACTCCCTCAGATTGTAACTCTCAAACAAACCACCTCACTGATGTTTTCAATGTGTAAAAAGCCTGTTTGTTCACTCAGAGACATGCATCAGATGCATGCAGACGTGTCATTAGAACGTGTTTGTAGTGTTGTTGTTCATATCCGTCCCCCGTCCCCCCCCCAGTCCAGATTTGGCATGTGACTGTATAAACCACGGAGGACCGTGGAAAACACAAAACACAAGTGATGATGACTCATCCCCATGGGATAGGAGTCATGTTAGCAAACACAAGTTACAGTAAGTGCTTGTTGTTCAAATTAAGTTTAAAGCACTGGTGAAAGACGCAGTACCTTAATCGTACCGACTGTGCATGTAATTAAATTAAATTAAATGGAAGTTCTGGGAAACAATGTTTTATCCTTAAAGTCCTCGCCAGAAAAAAGTACAAGTATGGTTTTGATTAATTATCTTGAATTGTCTGAGGGAGATTATTGAAACACAAGCAAGTGAGGTGCCTATCTTATCCCAGCTACAGGGCCAATACTGCTCTCTGTCAACGGGGAGAAATATTCAGCATCTACATGAGGTACAGTGACTTGTCAGTTTTTTAAGAGCATGAATCAACATACACTGATGTAAAAAAAAAAAAAAAAAGAGAATGAAATATAACAGTCAAATACATAACTTATACTTCACTAAGTAATCACAAAAAATATAATTCTATGTCCTATGTTATATTTACAATAAAATCTATAATGAGATGGTGAATTTGTTGAAAACAATACACTTTTTTCTTTTTTTTTGTTTAGCTCCAATTCATTAAACATCATCTGTTTTATTCTGATTGTCCTTTCTTTTATGTTCTAACTGACAATTTTAGAGCCAACAGTGGCTAATAAATACAATAAAATGCACTATAGCTTCAAATACAATATACAACACAAAACATGTGACCAATCAAATGCGCTTCTGAAGTCCGGTGTTTCTCAGCTAACCAGTTACTATGCAAGCCTTCTGTCAAGTTTAACTGCTCACTCTCACGTCGTCTACCCCCCCCCCCACCCCACCTAGGCGGCCCTGGAGCTTAAACAAAGTGTTCATTCATCACACGTGTCTTTGCATAAATAAACAAAATAAGTAGACAGAAACATGACTCAGATCTGGTAAGGGTGAGGGCGAGCCTCACACGAGTCCGACTGGTGACTTTTGTTCATTCAGGTTTTTTTTTCTCTTGTACAACAGCTTCACATTAGTCAGAATTGATAAAAATACAATTTATATCCAGTGCTTATAACACTTATGAAACATTGTCTCCTTGCGAGATATAAGTTCTTCGTTTTTTTTGTGTTTTTTCTTTTGTTTGTTATACAAGTGCAGTCAAGTTTCAGTCCCATCGACAGTCTTTTTTTGTTGTATTTTTTTTAACTACCAGCCCACTGAGTTGGTTTGGCATGGTCATAAAAATATGTACAAATCACGTACAAATCAACCAATCAACCAGCAAACAGAAGTAACAGCTTAAAAATACTAGACAGGTTGACCTGGAGGGAAATCCGTTTGAGTCGGCGTATGGGGAGGACATAAAAAAAAAAAAGCATTGTACCGTAAAAACAACAACAACAACAACAAAAGAAAACCAACAACAACAAAAAAGAACTACCCAAAAAAAAAAAGTACACAAACTGAAAATGGCCAAAAAAAAATCATAATTATGAGGTGCTTCAAAAAAACTTCTAAGACTTAAGATAAATGCTTTCAAATGTGGACTCAATAGGACAACAGCCAGCCTCTGAATCGGGTAAGAGAAAGATAGAAGGATACTAAGAGAGCCATCTGTACCAATTAGACCTGGGAGAGTAATGCAGTGACCAGCAGTGGGAGGGAACCCCGGCCAGGGAAGGGATGTTGACCAGCCACTTTAGATCCTTGTAAAAAAAAGAAACAACAACCTCTGGGCCTCTCTCTCACGTGGACGAGGTTCAAGGGCAAAGGAGGAGAGAATAGCTGGGCTCATGCATTAATAATGCTGTATTTGAGATGATACACACTCCTCAGTCATTTTAATAATCCCCCACAGCTTGATGTACTTGTTCCATCTGCTCGCCAGCGCCTAGCGCCTGGGCCAGGGCTAGCGGTAGCTGGGGAGCTAAGGCCCTCACAGCCTCACAGCCCACGGTTTTGATGGAGAGCACACAATAAGCCCTACGTTGCGCATACTCATTGTTAGCCCTCTCCCCCCCCCCCCCCCAGCCTGGTGCTCCCTGCCGCTCTGAGCCAGATGGCCCCCCCTGGGTGAGGGTTGCCATGGGCAGGGGTGGATACAGGGCAGGGCGGAGGGACGGAGGGCAGAGAGGGCGGAGAGGGAGACACTAACTCCTTCTCTCTCTCTCTTGGAGGAGGGTCAGGGTGTGGACAGTGAGGCCTTGCCTGCCTGCCTCCCTAAATGTTCCTGCTTTCTGGTTCGCGACGGACGGAGGATTGTCATACGATTATGCTACATTGAACATGTATACCACATATTCTTTTAATTCTTCTCTAAATGCAGAAGGAGAAGGGCATTTGACTAAATATTCTCGAAATATCGGATTGGGCCAAAAAAGATTTGTTCACACATTAAGATGCGTATGTTTCACTTCATCTACGATCTGCGACTGGCCATAATAAACTAAAACCAAAATGATTGGTTAAATGCAAAGAAAGAATAACGTACTAATTGTTAGTAGTAATTAGAAGTGCATTAAAATAGTCTTCCATTTATGAATGAAATACTGCTCTGATTAAGACAACCAGTCATGGCTGTTTGTTAGTATATTATAATACTAAGTATATAACCCCCTCATTAACTTTCCTTGAAATAAATATTTCCCCAGTATCCCCTCACACACACTGCCTTTCTCTCTTAAGACTACTGCAATGATCAACACATTCGCACGAACTCGACGGCCATGCTCTGCTTTAAGACTTTGTCGTGTCAATTTAAGATTTACAATGTTCGAAATAAGACTTAATAATATTTTAAAACCCAAAGGCTTTAAACTTGCCTTCCCAGTAGGGGGGGCGGCGGCGGGGGGGGGCTAAAGTGTTTAAACAGAATGTACTGTAGCTATGTAGCTACACATTGTACAACAGCAATTTGTGATTGTAATGCCCCCAAAGCTCCCTTTCCTTTCGCTGCCTTTTCCAATCCCACAGATTGGACCCCTTTTGGCCCCCCCTTGGCATTCTGGGCCTGATTACAATCACTCTGATTAAGAACTTGGTGAGTAAGACTTGAGTTGGGAGAGCGGAGAGTGAGAGAGTGAGAGGGGAGTGCTACAGAGCTCTCTCTCTCTCTAGATAGGGACTGGGGCTGGTGAAACGGGGCCTGTTGGACACTGCATTGGTCTCCCTGGAGGACAGCTGCCATTACAAACTACCACACCAAAAAGTCATCGCATCACTTCCTGTCCAAGACACAGCACGCTGCCTCCAGGTTATTCCTGAGTGTTTCTCTATAGCAGGGTTAACATTGAAAGAAAGACTGGATTTCGTTGAAGCCGCACTATAAGATATCAAGAGATTGTCTAAGACGTATGTATAGTCTCTCCCTCAAAGACTCGAAAAATGTAAAGGATTAAGAAACAAAATAAAAGTTGAAATGTTTGGCACGTCTGCACGAAATTGTACAGTATGTATAATAATAATAATAGTAATAATAATAATTATCAGCATCATAATAATGGGAAACTGATGCGTTTCCCTCTGCAAACTTGTGGATTGACTCTGTTTCAGTAAATAATAATTTTCTAATATTTTGTTCTGTTAATTGTTTTCAAATAATTCAGATTTCAAACATTCACAAGCTGTTGGCTGGCACAGCATACCTGAGTGAGAATATTAACTCCCATCATAAACAGTAATGTCATCTATTAAAAGCATTTAACTGAAGAGAAAAAATCATAATGTGTATCATAGGAATAAAAAGTAAGACTGTAAGAATTATGGATTCATATCAAATGTTACATTTCAAGTCTTGTCATCCAAAGTTGTATAGGCAAATAACCTAATTGTGTAAATGTCCATGATCAAAAAACACAAAGAGAAACAATGAAAGAGAATTTAAAAAAAGAAAGAAAACAAAAAAAAATCTGAAATGAACACAACCAAACTTGCTTCACACACTTGTTTTAAGAAACATTTAAGACCAATAGCTGTTGATTCTGACGGAGCCACACGTGCATGCAGGCTCCTAAAATGATATATCATCAGAAAGATTTTTTATTTCAATTTCGCACTTTCGCATTTTTTTTTCTTTTCTTAGTTTTTTCTTCTTCTTCTTCTCCTTCGTCCTTCCTTCGTCCTTCCTTACCCTCTGGGGGGGGA